>NC_037674.1:35348550-35470294 GCF_003255815.1 Theropithecus gelada | reverse complement strand
AAAAAAAAAAAAAAAAAAAAAAAAAAAAAACATTTTCAAATGTTATTGGAAATAATGAAAATGATTGAATAGGGGCAAATGTGTCTATAAGATGCACAGAAAAGTGAGTATCTAAAATGTGTTAAAGATGAATATTAATACCTTATTGATGTTCATTTATGTGTTCAACTAAGACTCTTTTTTCATACTTATAACTAATATCCATATAAATTATTCTGTTAATAATGTAGCTTTATGAATACACTAATCTTAATGTATGCCTTACCTCATTCATCCATATATGTATACATTTATATATCAGAAAATACTCAGTGAGTTTATATTGTGTTCTTGGGTACTGGAAATACAAAGATGAATAAGAGCTTTATCATGTTCTCAAGAAACTTACAACTTGATGGAAAGAATGATAAATAACTATAGCAAAGTGTGATAACTCATATGGTTGATGAATTTTGATGAATATATAAAGTGAAAACACGGATAAAAAAGTAATTAATCCAGTCTGAAAATATCAAGGAAAGTAAGAAATGGGAAGTTACAGTTGAATAAGACTAGCTTCAATAAGTATTTCCTAACTACCCAGGGTGGATTTAATCTTCCTTCATCTCTTTCCCTAGAATAATATATACTCATCTTCATCATATATTTATGATCATATTTTGTTATAGTTAGTGTTCTCATATCCTTCTACTTTACTAGATAGAGCTCCTTGAGGACAAAAGTCTGTCTTACTTAACATTGTATGCTGAGTACCTAGCACAGAGTATGAGCTCAATAAAACGTTTGTTGAATGAACAAACACTAGACGATTTGGATTGTCCTTTTGCAGATTTGAGGAAGTATTGCATTTTAAATATGGCAAATTCACGTGTAGATTTTGTCAACTATGATTTGAGTTTATCTCATTCTTTTGGAATTGTCCCACTTCACACAAGATAACACCCAATTTGAGAATCTGGAATACATACTATCTTAGACAGTTGGTATTCTGTTCTTTACACAAAGTTATAGGAAGAGAGTCACTGAAGGAAAAAGAAAAAGCTGTAAAATATTAGAATGTATTTGGAACACCAAGGCCGAAAACGTCTTTCAAATTCTAAACAAAGCTGTTTGCTATTTCAACCATGGTCGCTGGAAGGTCAAGGAAGCATTCAAGACCCGAACTAAAGTTTTGGTCTTGAAGCATAATGTCAGTTCTTGGCACTAAGTCTCTAGCCTCTACTTTCTCCTGAACTTAAAATGGAGTAGCAGCTCACCTGCAGCACACCTAGTCTTAGCAGGAGTGGAGAGATCTCTTAATTCCCTTTACTCAATTTTCTTCTCTTACTACTTTTAAATAAGGAACCAGTCCCACAATAGCTACAGAAGACCACAAGGAAATTTTTAGAGAAATACTAACTTATAAAACTTACTTCACACATCCCCATCCCTCTCTTTACACATGCTTGTAAAAAGGAAATGTGTATATACACAGATAGACATACATATAACATACATGTTTAATGGAAAAGAATCATTTGTCCAAAGTCGTAGGAACAAATTAGAACTGGCTTCTGATTCTGGATAGTCAACTAAATACATTACAGGAAGCCAAACTCTTTTGCATCCTTAAGTCATATGAAAATGATAAACAAAATCAGGAAGCCACAAAGGCACTGAAGAATCATGGGACCTGTAATTTGGGGCCTGCTTTCCTTTCAAAGGCTTTGGTCCTGCCTAGAAGAGACAAGTGACAAGGGGGAAACTGAGCAGAGTCTTGAGAGGCTTAAGGGTCCACAGGACAAGAACTAGATTTTAAGATTTGACAAAGAGAGGCCAGACCTTTTAAAACCTCTGAGCATGTAGTTAGGATCATAATGGACTATACCATAACAGTAAACCAGAAAAGAACGGAAGCCGTGCTTTGAAGCATCTCAATCCCTGACTAACGTGATCTGGAAATGCAAGTGCCCTTAGCCTAAATGCCTGACCGAAGCAAATGAAAATTCGCTCTGGAGGAAGATGATGTCTCCTCATATCTCAAGTTACCACTATCATTTCTAACATACGATATCTGACACTTGATTAAAAAGTAACCAGACACATAAGGAGGCAAGATAACAAGACTGAAACCAAGAGAACTAACAGAAAATAGAAACAGAGGCTCTAGACAACAGAATATAAAACAAGGAGTTTAAAATAACTGTGTTTAGAATATTCAAGGAAATTAAAAAGCAGGATTAACAAATTTGGAAAGAGCTGGGGAGGTGGGTCATGCCTGTAATCCCACCACTTTGGGAGGTCAAGGCAGGTGGATCGCCTGAGGGTCAGGAGTTCGATTCCAGTCTGGCCAACATGGCAAAACATTGCCTGTACTAAAAATACAAAAATTAGCAGGTCTTGGTGCACACCTGTAATCCCAGCACTTTAGGAGGACGAGGTGGGTGGATCACTTGAGGTCAGGAGTTCGAGACCAGCCTGGTCAACATGGTGAAACCCTATCTCTACTAAAAATACAAAAATTAGCCAGGCATTGTGGTGGGCACCTGTAGTTCCAGCTACTCAGGAGACTGAGGCAGGAGAATCACTTGAACCTGGGAGGTGGAGGTTGCAGTGAGTTGAGATTGCACCATTGCACTCCAGCCTGGGTGACAGAGTGAGACTCCATAAAATAAATAAATAAAATCAAAGACAGGCTTAAGAGCAAAAGAAAAGATAATCTTCAAAATCACTGACAGACTCTCAACAGAACAAAATTAGGCCAGGTGTGGTGGCTCATGCCTGTAATCCCACCACTTTAGGAGGCTGAGGCAGTTTGATCATCTGAGGTCAGGAGTTCGAAATCAGCCTGGCTAACATGGTGAAACCCTGTCTCTATGAAAAATGTAAAAATTAGCAGGGCGTGGTGTCATGCGCCTGTAGTCCCAGCGACATGGAGGCTGAAGCACGATAATCACTTGAACCCAGGAGGCAAAGGTTGCAGTGAGCCAAAATTGTACCACTGCATTATAGCCTGGGCAGTACAGCAAGACTGTCTCAAAAAAAGAAAAAAAATTAGAACCTGGAAGATAAATGAATATTATTATGAAAGTGCCTAGATATTTATACTCAGTAAAAAGACCCTCCAAAAAGAAGGTAAAACAAAAATATTTTCAGCCAGGAAATAAACTGGTAATTTAGGGCTATACTAAAGGAAATAATAAAAGATGTTCTTCATGCAGGAAAAAATGACACCAAATAGGAGATTGCAAATGGACAAAGAATGAAGAACAGAAATGGTAAACACGTAACTAGATCTAAATAGATATTGATAATATAAAATTATAATAATAATACTATTGGATGAAATTTACATATAGAGAGAAGTAAAATACATAGTAGCCATACCATACAAGTGCTGAAGCCTTGCCTAGTCAAGGAAGTGGTAAAAATACTGATTTATATTAGACTTTGATAAATTAAGAATGCATTTTATAATCTGTGGGGAACCACTGAGAGAATAATAAAAGAATTTATAAAAATTATAACTACAAGACCGGGCTCAGTGGCTCACGCCTGTAATCCCAGCACTTTGGGAGGCTGAGGCGGGCGGATCACAAGGTTAGGCGATCGAGACCATCCTGGCTAACACGGTGAAACGCCGTCTCTACTGAAAATACAAAAAAAAAAAAAAATTTAGCCAGGCTCGGTAGTGGGCGCCTGTAGACCCAGATACTCGGGAGGCTGAGGCAGGAGAATGGCGTGAACCTGGGAGGCGGAGTTTGCAGTGATCTGGGATTGCACCACTGCACACCAGCCTGGGCAACAGAGTGAGACTCCGTCTTGTAAAACAAAAAACAAAACAAAACAAAACAAAAAAGAATACTAATAGAATGTACAACATTCTCAAGCTAAAGGAGGAGAAAATGGTATAATCATAATAAGAAAATCGATCCAATGGAGGGCAAGAAGAAAGGGGAAAAGAGACATGAAAAGTTATAAATAGAAAAAAATAGAAAGGTGATGTATTTAACCCCAAATATATCAGAAATTGCATTATAGAAAAATGAAACAAATATCCCAATTAAAATGCAAAAATCTTCAGACTCAATATAAAGACCAAATCCAACTGCATGCTGCTAAAACAAGGCATATCTCAAACATAAGGATATGAGAAAGCTAAAAGTGAAAAGTGTGAGAAAAAAATATAGCATTCCAACCTAAACTGAAGAGTAGCATTTTATGATGATAAAAGCTTCAACTTGCCTGGAAAACATAACAATACGAACTCTGTCAGAACATTGGCAGATCTAAGAAACCAATAAATCCACCATCGTGGTGGCTGACTTCAACACATCTCTCTCAGTAACAGAAAGAACAAGCAGACCAAAAATCATTAAGAATGTATGCTTAGAGCAACATGATTAACAAACTTGACTGAATTGAGAGATATAGTATACAAAACTCAATGACATTCTTTTTAATTGCAAGTGAGCATTTCCCAAAATTGATGACTTTTGGCCATAAAGTAAAGATGAATACATTTCAACGTATTAAAATGATACAGAGTATGTTCTCTGACCAGAGTAGTAGTAAGCTAGAAAGAAAAAACCACAAAGAAAATGAGCTAATCATCATATGTTTGGAAATTAAGCAATATATATCTAAATATGATAGGAATTAAAGGAGAAATCACACAGGAAATTAGAGAATATTCTGAACTGAATTATAATGAAAATACTACATATCAAAACTTGTGAGATGTAGCTACAGCCTTCTTAGAGGAAAAGTATAGACTTAAAAACAAATATTAAAAAGTAAGGAAGTATGAAAGCCAATAATGTAAGCACTTATATCTCAAGAAGTAAGAAAGAGTCAGAAACTAAAACTAGATAATGTAAAAGGAAGGAAGTTATTCATAAGAGCAAAAATTAATAAGAACAAAATGCATGATGAAATCACAGCCCAAAGTTTCTTTTAAAAAACCTATTAAAATGGATAAATCCATGGTGGGTCTGGTCAAGGAAAAAATAAAGATTGCTTAAATAACCAATATGAAGAATACAAATAAGTATGTTACAAAAGTCTTTTGACCATTAAAAAGATTATAGTGGAATGTTACCACCAACTTTATGCTAAGAAGTTAGAAAAGTTAGATGAAGTAGAAAAATTCCTAGAAAAACACAACTTTCTAAAATGTATACCAGAAGAAATAGAAAAACCTGTATAATACCAAATATTTAAATAAATTTATAATGAAAAACTTTCTACCTACAAAACTCCAGGCCCAGCTGTCTTCAATAGTGGGTTCTACTTAATATTTAGGGAACAAGTAAAACTAATCTTACACAAAATATTTCAAAGAATAAAAAAGGAACATTCCAACTATTTTTTTTTTTTTTTTTTTGAGACGGAGTCTCACTCTGTCACCCAGGCTGGAGTGCAGTGGTGCGACCTCAGCTCACTGCAAGCTCCGCCTCCCGGGTTCACGCCATTCTCACGCCTCAGCCACCAAGTAGCTGGAACTACAGGCGCCCGCCACCACGCCCGGCTAGTTTTTTGTATTTTTAGTAGAGACAGGGTTTCACCATGTTAGCCAGGATGGTCTCAATCTCCTGACCTCGTGATCCACCCGCCTCAGCCTCCCAAAGTGCTGGGATTACAGGCTTGAGCCACTGCGCCCGGCCTCCAACTATTTTTTTAAAGCCAGAATAATCTGATATCAAAACTTGGCATGATAAAAACATAAGAAAGGAAAATGACAGACAAATCTTTCCCATAAGTAAAGATTCAAAAATTGTAACCAAAATATTAGCAAGGCAAATGCAAGTATAAATAACAAGTATAATACATTATGAGCAAGTGCAGCAATTACAAAGTGTTGGCTAATTGAAAAACTCAGGAGATTCCAAATGTATATACACAACACATAAAACTTTAATAAAGGTGAAGGATACTATACAGCAGGAAAAGGAATGCGTGGGCAAAACATGAGAGAAGTCTCAGATTTCTAGACACAGCTTCCAATATCCTTTTTCAGTCCTACAGAATCTGCAACCTCTTTGATTTATCAAGGACCAATACATGTGGGATGCTTTGGTCTCAGGAATTCCAAGATGCAAATTGACTGCCGGGCTTTTATATCCTACAAGTCACATAGTTAAAATCAGCCTGCATAACGAGGCAAACCAGTTGTAAAGCATCAATGTGTACATTTTCAATAAACAATATAGACAAGATGGTAGAGGGTGCCTCTGGGAAATTTTGGGGTTTAAGCAACACATTACAAGCTAGTGCATTTCATCTACATCTTGGTTAAGGGTTGGTGCCAGATATCTTGTCTTCCCTAGAGCTAAGGCTAGAACCTAGAACTAAGACTAGCTACCATTGACTACTTGCAACTTAACGCCATCCTTACACACAAACTTTGGTTATTCCAAGAATGTAAGGTTGGTTTAGCATTCAAAAGTTAATATAATTCGTTATATTCCCTTAAGGAGAGAAATCTCACGATCATTTTAACAGATGCAGCAAAAACACTTGATAAAATTAAACATTCATTCATTTATTAAAAACTCTTAGCAAACTAGAAATGGAAGGAGATGTCCTTAATTTGATAAAGGCTATTTATGAAACACCTGCAGCAAACATTACCACGAAATATTAAAAGCTTCACTCAGCAGAAATAAGCCACAGAATACCTCTATCACCACTTCTATTCAATATTAAACTGGCTGTTCTAGCCAGAGCAATAAAACAAAGAAAAATAAATATAGAGCTGAAAAGAAGAAATAAAAAATGTCATTATTTGTAAATGACATCATTATGTATGTAGAAAATACAAAACTAATACATATGTTTGCAAAAAAAAAAAAAAAAACCCCCGCTGAAAAATAACCATTTTTATTAGTTTTTGACTAATCTATGGGGAAGGGACATTAACAGGTAAGGGAAATAGGAACATAAGAAAGAAGATTTCTCTGTATGTGCCTTATTATAAATAACTTTCAATTATAGCTTCATAAAATGTTTTATATATTAAAAAATCAAATACAAAAGAAAAAATCAGTACTTAAGAAATTAAAAACCAATGGACATTAATGAAACTAACATATCAATTTGGTGATATAATCACATGGAGAACATAGTTATTTCAAGTGATATAGTGTTTTGACTGTACATTCTTAGGGAATATAGTCTAAAGACAAAAAGTGCTGTAAAGAAATTGTAAATTTTATCCTGTTATATTGCTAATGGTAATATGTATATTTTTATTTCAATACATATATGCACATATATAGGGAAAACGTAATGTACTAAGTATATCAACATTGTTAAGAACCAAGATTTTGAGTTTAGGAGATAAGAAATACATTAAAATCTTATGATGTTAGATTTGAATTAGAAATATCAGCATAAACTCATTATTTTGTTTTCTTTTTTAAAAATACACTTTTCCTAGTTTGTCCACTGAAAGTATGAAAAGTTCAGGAAGTCCAATGACAACAAGCCTATCTAGCACCCCAATTGTGGTTTCTAAATATCAAAAGAAATCAAGACTCCTTGGAGAAATAACTTATTCCAGTTCTGGGAAAAGAAATCTACAATTCTGGATGTTTCGTGCCTGAAAACAAGGGAGCTATGAAAAACTAATGAGTCATGTCAAAGGGATCCAAGAGCCAACATGAAGGAACCTCCTTGGCTAGAGATGGGAAAGTTTTAGCACCCAAAATACTAGTGAATTCTGTTTATTGAAGTACATTAAATATATAAAAACCCATGATTCTGTGATATGCAAAAAATGAAAAAAGCCCCAAAAGCCAACAAACAAAAACAGTTCATTAGACACCATTGGAATGAAGTAGGACAATAGCTCTTTACTCTTAACAGCTGTCGATTATAAGGAAAGATTAACCATTTACTTGTATTTCCTGTACGAAATACACATTGGGCTATCAAATAGCTCAGGTGATGCATGAAAGTTTTTAATTATGTAAAAATCTCATATAATAAGTGTGTAAGGAATAATGCAATTAGAAAGTCACCATTTTCAACCTCTAATAAGATTAGGTAATCATTAATGGATAATACCATTAGATGAAATTTCAATGGGAAACTTTACAAAGGAGGAGTCAGACTATTATCTCTGAAAGTCACTGATCAGTCTTAGAATCAGACTGTGTGCCTCCTGACATGATACAGTTACAAAGTACTGGCTAAAATCTATAACGTATTCTTGTCAAAGAGTTAAACCAGAATCTAAGCAAACCTTAAAACTAACTTTGATGTGGAGGAAATAAGAGGGATGAATGAACAGGCAATTGACACTACAAGGAAATAAACAGACATATCCACAATCTTGGATCTTCTACAGGACGATAGAGGAAAAAGAGAGAGGGAGAGAAAGAGAAGGAGTAGGACTAGGAGGACAAAATAGGACAAGGAGGAGGGAGAAAAGGAGAGAGAGAGAGAGAAAGAGAAAGAAACGGGGAAATAATCAAAGCTATAGTAAAAGAAAATTTTTCCTAAACTGAAGAAAAGCTCAAGTGCTCCCATCCCTCATGAGTCAACACATCAAGTAAACCAAGCAAAAAAAGTGAATTTTTTTGGTGTGTGTGTGAACTCAACAAGCTAGGTTATGAATATATATGTCTAATTTATTATCCACATTTCTTTCAAATAGCCCTGAAAAGTTTACTATTACATAACTGACCATTGGTCATAAAGAATAGGTTGACTTGACTGATTGATTTTCGTAGTGGTAATGTTTTATGATTTGCAAATTTATCTTAAATCGAATTTTGATCTCTCTCTCCCTATGTCCTCCCCCACTGTCCCCCGCCAATCCCAGGTGTCCATTCCAAAAACATGGCTTATACTGGTGGTTCTGGGCTCCTAACTTGTGTTGATATTGGAGATAAATCCACTCACCAAAACTGATGGTATCTTGGCTGTGTTTTCTTTCTCCTCCCCAAATTTACTTGGCTATTCCTCACATTATTCTAGAAGAATTCTGTACTGATTGTCAAGTTGCATAAACTATCCTACTGGCATTTCTCTGGAATTGCTTTAATTTTTATAAACATAATTGAGGTAACTAATATGTTTGCAATATAAAATAGTCTCATCTAGAAACAAGGGATATATCTAAACAATTTGGTCTTCTTTCATGTCAATCAATAAAGTTAGATTTTTTCCCCTGTATTGTTATTGCACATTTCTTCTTTTGTTACTGTGAATGGGCTTGTTGAAAATGACATCTTCTATATAAATTAATTATTAATGATGTATGGGGAACCTCTTGGTTTTCTTTTTCTTTTTTTGAGACGGAGTCTTGTTCTGTCACCCAGCTGGAGTGCAGTGGTGCCATCTCGGCTCACTGCAAGCTCCACCTCTCAGGTTCAAGCGATTCTCCTGCCTCAGCCTCCTGAGTAGCTGGAACTACAGGCGCGTGCCACCACGCCCAGCTAATTTTTGTACTTTTAGTAGAGATGGGGTTTCACAATGTTAGCCAGGATGAATCTCTATCTCCTGACCTCGTGATCCGCCCTCCTTGGCCTCCCAAAGTGCTGAGATTACGGGTGTGAGCCACCGCACCCGGCCTACCTCTTGGTTTTCATGTCACTCTCATATCTGGCCATCTTGGAACTCTTATTATAATTCCTTAAAAATGGACTGAACGTAATCTAAATAGCCATCAACAGAGAATGATGAAGTCAATCAGGGTAAATCTATTATATAGAACATTATGCAGCTATTTTAAAATTACATAGATTAAGTGGAAAAATGCAAATAAAACGTAAAAAGTTGCAGAATAATATAGTGCAATTCAAGTATGTAAAATTACTACAGGTTGATGTATGTATATACAATGTAAATTCACAGGAGAAAGCCTGAAAAAATGCAATCCAATGTTAACAGTGATTACCCTTGGATAGGAGAGTAAGGGGAATTTTCACTTTTTTTGAGACATGGTTTCTCCCTTTCACCCAGGCTGCTGGAATACAGTGGCAATCACAGCTCACTGCAGCCTTGAACCCCTGGCCTCAAGTGATTGTCCTTCTTCGGCCTCTTGAGTAGCTAGGACTATGAGCATGTGACACCACGCCCAGCTAATTTATTTATTTATTTTTATTTTGTAGAGACAGGATCTCACTATATTGCTTAGGTGGTCTTGAACTCCAGGTCTCAAGTGATCCTCCCACCTCAGTCTCCCAAACTGCTGAGATTACAGGCATGAGCCGCCCCACCTAGTCAATGTTTCACTTTTTTACTCTATACATTTTTGTATTGTTGATGAATTTTTTCTAAGACACAAATTTATTTATTGCTTTTGTAATTAAATCTGTTTTAATGTAGAATTAAGGTTCTGGGAAATAGACAAGTTGATAAAGATTGTCCTGGAGGAAGCTCCAGAGAGAACAAGTATAAGTCCCTAGAAAATCCTCACAGATCAGTAATTTCTACAGTATCTTTAAAATCACTTCCATTTGGCTTTGGAAAATCTGCGACTCCACACAGTCTGTCAAGGAATATTACCAGCATCTATTAGAGCAGAAAATGAAGATAAAATGTAACACAACTGTCCGATGAAATCAGTGGAGACATCCCCAGTGTTTATCTATCTCTCATGACTTCTGCTACGCAAGGGCCATGGACTAGTGAAGGACCTAAATGAATCAGCCAGCTACATGAATTGGATAATTTTCCTTCTATCCTTCTCTCATTGCCAGCTGGATACCAGATGAGACCAGCCTGTATTTCCTAGGTTTCTCTAGCGTCTAGAGTTGTTGCATAGAAAGCCCTTCCGACCTGAATTTAGAAATAGGGTAGCTGTTGGTTTAATTGCATCAGGTGGATCAAGCATGCTTGTCTGCCTTGAAGCCAGGCTCTTCCTCGGCTTGGCACACAAGGTCTCTCTGGAAATGGCTCCTAATGACCTCAGGTCACTGTGCATGCCTAGGCCATGTCCCTTGCAATGAGTTAGAGTTATATCTTAAGTTAAATCATAAATAAATTTCGGTACATATGTGGCCTGGATTTTTATTTTTGTAACACATGGTGAGCACCTAACAGTATCCAGCAGCTCTTCTCAAACTTCAATGGAAGTACCACCTCCGGATGCTATTCAGTAGGTCGGGGTAGACCCTTGAAGTTGCATTTCTAAGAAGCTCCCAGGTTATGTGGATGTGGCTGGGTCAGGAATCACAGCAAGTGACAGGAGCATACAGCACATGCTTTGTACTTAATAAAATATCTGTTGAATGAGTCCTCTTCTGTCCTAACCCCCAGAAACTTGACTCCTGTGAAGTCACATCCTTCTTCTTTGTTCTCCTCTGGGTGAGACTGTCAGGAACAAAAAAACTTTCTAGCTTCCTGAAAAGCAAACTCTAGCAAGTGATTGTATTTTGCATATTTCCACCCCTCCCGATATTCTACCACATGGAGGCAGAACCCATGGCTGTTTTTCCATGGAGAAAACATCTCTGTGCGCACCCTGCTCTGCTCACTCCTTCCCAGCAGAATCTGGCACATTGCACGGCTTCTGCCCAGCAGAGATGTCCCACTGGGGCTGCAAACCAGCATCACAGGCCAAGACATGGGGGGAAATGGTGGCCTCTCCTGCAAGACCACATTCTCCTCAGAGCCATCAGCTCCTTTCCCACTCTGGGTTAGTGATTTGCTCAAGCACTAAATTGTTTCACAAAATGTAACAACAACAACAAAAAAATCAAGCAGCTCTTGGACTCCAACATAGAAGTGTCCTAAACTGAATGAGGATTAAAAGCTGAATGCCGGGCGCGGTGGCTCACGCCTGTAATCCCAGCACTTTGGGAGGTTGAAGCGGGTGGATCACGAGGTTGGGAGATCGAGACCATCCTGGCTAACACGGTGAAACCCCGTCTTTACTAAAAATACAAAAGAAATTAGCCGGGCGTGGTGGCGGGCGCCTGTAGTCCCAGCTACTCCGCAGGCTGAGGCAGGAGAATGGCGTAAACCCGGGAGGCGGAGCTTGCAGTGAGCCGAGATCGCGCCACTGCACTGCAGCCTGGGCCACAGGCGAGACTACGTCTCAAAAAAAAAAAAAAAAAGTTAGCTGAACTCGTGTCTTGAAAAATGCATTGCCTAATTCATTTTCCCTTTCGCTGGAGAAAAAAAACAAAAACAAAACACAGTGTTTGCCTTTTGAGCTATGGTGAAAATACCTCGTAAATTAAAGTTATTAAGCCTGGTTCTGGATATTTCCCTTAGAGTAGGATCAAAAGCCAAGTCAGAAAATGATTGAAGTATGTTAAAATATTCTTTTGTAATGAACAAGCCATGTTTTAGATGGACGGAGATGTTAGTTTTATCTTATAAAATTATGTTTGAAATTTTAAGACTCGTTCAAGATTATTGGACTGTGTAGACAGAAAAATACCATTGTGATCAATTTAACAGTTATTCTCACTTATTGGCTGCTCAGCCGGGGGCTCTGGTCGGTACAATGTTAACGGAACCCACTTGGGGGTTATAGCATGTGCACATTAGCAGAATAGATTGGACTGTGATTTGTAGCATGGGCCAGTTTTGTAGAGAGCATTTTCTACCCACCCGCAGCTTCGTGGTGATGTTGGGATCTGTCTACTCAGTGGAGGATCAGTAGCTTAAGAAGCTAATGAATATTCATTTCTTTTCCCTGGGTACAAAGTAAAATAACCAGTAATTAGTATAATATTTAATACTTCTATTCAAAATAAATAAATCTTTTGTAAAAAAAAAAAAACCCTAATTATTATAATGTAGCAAATTCCACACATGTAACTGAAATTGGATGTAGTGTTTTGAAAATGCTTCTATGCCCTCATTTACATGTTTTGAGATTTGTTAATTATTCCCCTTTTATGCATTAAACAAAACTCTAAATTTCTACCTGCATTTATTATTCATTTTTCTATCTCCCAAGTTTAGCTGATTCTAATATTTAAATTTTATATTTTTTAGATACTGAACATCTTTGTATTTCAAAGACATCTGAATTTGGACGTGTTCTTGTTCTTTTCTTCTCTTGTTCCAGAGATCTATAGGGTGCATATGGCTTATGAGAGTCCCAGGTGGAGTTTCTTATTTGACCCTAGGTTTATGTGGCAAGGTTTAGCTATTCCAATTTTTCAAAACATACATTTTTGAGTACTTAATACATGACAAGCACTGTGCAGAGTGCCTTCATATATGCCGTCACATTTTTATTCTACAACAGTCCTGTGAGATTCATTTTCTCTACCACCATCAGTAGATAAGGAAACTGAGCTCAAAGAGGTTTACTCCCTTGATGCAAAGTGTAGGATTCTGAATTATTCATCCATCTAAATCCAAATCCAGTTTATATCACAACTGCAAGCTTCTGAAGCCCACTCTTCCCCATTGCTGAGGGTGAAGGGTTTGGAGGAGGTGTGGAAATGCTTGTGTATAAATCAGAACTCATAGGGTGTTGTCATGGGCTTGGGTACTTGTGGGTGCCAACTTCTGCTGAGTGGAGGGGACAGCCTGGGATCAGTGGCCTTTTGTGCAAAGCCATCTGAGCCTGCCATAAACAAGGAACCTTCTGGCCTTTGGCCCAGTGGTTTCTCAGTGATGATGACTAGTGCCTACCAGGGGGAATTTACATTCTTGCCCAAATAGAAATGGGTAGACAAAAAGTATGGCAAACAGAGTCACTATCCTTGAAGACCTAGGTAATTCATAGTGCTGCAATTCCTTAATTCTGAAAAAATGCAAATGTCAACATGCAGGGAGCTTGTATGAATCATCTGGTGTGGATAGCACAGGCAAGAGTCTCCATTTATATTCTTTTGGGACATTCCCAGGAAAACTACAATAAAATTCAGACTTCTTCTTCTTTTTTTTTTTTTTTTGAGACGGAGTCTCACTCTGTCACGCAGACTAGAGTGCAGTGGCGCAATCTTAATCTTGGCTCACTGCAACCTCCGCCTTTGGGTTCAAGCAACTCTCCTGCCTCAGCCTCTTGAGTAGCTGGAATTACAGGTGTGTGCTACCATGCCTGGCTGATTTTTGTATTTTTAGTAGACATGGGGTTTCACCATGTTGGCCAGGCTGATCCTGAGCTCCTGACCTCAGGTGATCCACCCACCTTGGCCTCCCAAAGTGCTGGGATTACAGGTGTGAGCCACCACACCCGGGCAAAATTCAGACTTCTTACCAAGGCCTGCAGGCCCTATGTGGTCCATTTACTGCCTGCCTCTCCCAGCTCCTCATGTGCCTCCTCCTCCCCGGTGCTCCACATCTTCTGGCCACACTAGCCTCCTTTCTGTTCTTCCTCACAAGTTTACAAAGCAGCACCTCCACTTCTTCTATGGAGTGGTGGTGTGTGATTGTGCCAATCAAATGAAACTCACCTTAATTCTAATCCAAATCTGTGGCGAACTGGCTATAGACATTGGCTGGGTCAGTTAATCTTGCTGTGTCCTGTTTCCTCATCTGAAAAGGGGGTGACAGTATCCACCTGGACAAACTGTTGTGAGAAATAAGCGATGTGTACAAAGTGTCATGCATATTTATATACACAGGATGTAGATGTTAATTAAATATGAATTTTCTTCTTCCCATTCTGTTCTCCGTGTCAGTCCATCCTGTATTGTGCATCTCATACACATTCACACTTAATCCTACACATAGGGTAGTTATCAGCCTCAATCCTATTTTACAGATGAGGAAACTTAGGACATTGCTGCTAAGTGATTTGCTCAAAATTCACCTCCTAGAAAATGGTCCAGTCACTGCGTGATCAAATGGTCTTTCCATCCCATCAAAGCTACCTCTTTCCTCTGCCTGCAACACCAAACAACAGGTAGACAAAGTGGAAGAAAACGAATCTACTGGCCATTTGAGCTCTCGGGATGGCAGAGGGCATCTGCTTCAATCCCAGGGGCAGTGCCACCTGCTGGAACTAGAGGGCCTGTGCTGAGGCGAGGAGCAACTGTGGGTAGAGGAGGATGCACCAACCTTATGTTAGGGTCCCATCCCCTGCCTTCAGAGCACCATAGTTTCTCCACCTGTTCAGGCTTTGACTCTGAAATGAATAAAATGGCATGCAAGTTGTTGTATTTACATGTCATCGTTATTACATATCAAAGAGCTCTAGCAAATTGCCATGGCACTGTGATGCTTGGGCTGTGGTTGCTGGATGTCAGGTGAGTTAATTAGCATACACAGCAAGTGTTCATTTGGGTGGCAGCAGAGCAGTAAAGAACGTGGATTTAGAGTCAGACTACAGTTCAAACTCCTAGTCCATTATGTATCAGCTGTGACTTTGGGCAAGCTATTTTCTGGATTTTCTCCCTCCCCTCCCCTCCCCTCCCCTCCCTTCCCCTCCCCTCCCCTCCCCCCCCCCCCTCCCCTTCCGTCTCTCCTTCCCTTCCCTCTCTCCTTCCCTTCCCTCTCTCCTTCCCTTCCCTCTCTCCTTCTCTTCCCTCTCTGCTTCCCTTCCCTCTCTCCTTGCCTTCCCTCTCTCCTTCCCTCTCTCCTCTCTTTCTTTCAACAGAGTCTCGCTCTGTCACCCAGGCTGGAGTACAGTGGTGCGATCTCCGCTCACTGCAAGTTCTGCCTCCCGGGTTCACACCATTCTCCTGCCTCAGCCTCCCGAATAGCTGGGACTACAGGTGCCTGCCACCACGCCAGGCTAGTTTTTTGTATTTTTAGTAGAGACGGGGTTTCACTGTGTTAGCCAGGATGGTCTTGATCTCCTGACCTCGTGATCTGCCTGCCTTGGCCTCCCGAAGTGCTGGGATTACAGGTGTGAGCCACCGCACCTGGTCTCTCTCTGTCTCTCCCTTTCTCCCTTTCTCTTTCTCTCTCTCTCTCTTTCTCTTTCTCCCTTTCTCCCTCCCTCTCTCTCTCTCTCTTTCTCTCTCTCTCTCTCTCTCTCTCTCTTTCTCTCTTTCTTTCTTTCTTTCTGATGGAGTTTCACTCTTGTTGCCCAGGTTGGAGTGCAATGGCAGTCTCGACTCACCATAACCTCCACCTCCTGGGTTCCAGCAATTCTCCTGCTTCAGCCTTCCTGAGTAGCTGGGATTATAGGCATGTGCCATCACTCCCGGCTAATTTTGTATTTTTAGTAGAGATGGGGTTTCTCCATGTTGCTCAGGCTGGTCTTGAACTCCCGACATCAGGTGATCTGCCTGCCTCAGCCTCCCAAAGTACTGGGATTATAGGCAGGAGCCACTGTGTCCGGCATTTTCTGGATTTTCTATTTGCTCCTTCTGTGTAATAAAATTAATTCCATCTACCTCACAAGGTTTATTTGGAGAATTAAATATGCCTGCACATGACAACTTGCAATACATGATAGCTACATGATAGCTACTACCACCAACCCCTTTTCCTATAGGTAGCATTATCCTCTAAGTAGAAAGTCTACAGAAATAGTTGGAAATATCCAAGGGTTCCTACCATGACCCCACTGTAAAAGAGCCAAAGCATGGAGGCACTCCTCGTTTCCAACTTGTTTTGTTCTTCAAGTATGATAAGTGAATTCCGGGGGAATTAGACACTTTACTTCTGAACACTTCTTCGATAGAGTGGAAGTAATATGAGTAATAAATTACCCTTGCATCCTCAAGATCTTTCTGGTCATTATTCTCTAATCTAATTAGAATGCCAGATGCAGATCCATCCATCTTCATCCAGAAGCAATGGTAAACTGGGGAAAATGCTTACTGCAAAGGAATGTTGGTATAAGGGAGGATGGATTTTCTGTGGAGTGGCAGAGATTCAAACCTAAAAACTTGAGCTGACATCCATAATCAGATGTGAGGGCCTTGTGGGGCTTTCTTCTCAAATATGCGTGTCTAGGTACTTGTTTCCCTTTTAATAGACAAGCAAAAGTCTATATTAGAAACCTTCCTAAGGGGCTGGGTGAGGTGGCTTACTCCTGTAATTCCAGCACTTTGGGAGGCCGAGGTGGGTGGATCACCTGAGGTTAGGAGTTTGAGACCAGCCCGGCCAACATGGTGAAACCCTGTCTCTACCAAAAGTATAAAAATTAGCCGGGTGTGGTGGTGCATGCCTGTGTCCCAGCTATTAGGGAGGCTGAGACAGGAGAATTGCTTGAACCTGGGAGGCAGAGGTTGCAGTGAGCCAAGATTGCACCACTGCACTCCAGCCTGGGCAATGTAACAAGATTCTGTCTCAAAAAATAATAAGAAACCCTCCTAAGGCTTCTACAGTATATTCTTGCTTATGTGGATTTCCTTCCTTTGGTGCAACAGGAAAGCATCCAAGCTTCCTTGGGTTCCCTCTTGCCACATCCCTCAAAGTTTCTAGGGCCTAGAATCTAGATGATAAGTGTCACTCATGGTCATTCTGTGACACCTTTAGCTTTCTGGGACATTTGTGTATCTAAGGCATCCAGATAACATGGCAGTCAAAATGTGTAACAAGTGAACCCCGATATTGCTAGAAGAAAACACACCAATGGAGAAAGATCTCTGTTGAATCTCCAGAGGAAAGTGAGCAAAATCAAATGTTCTGTGTCCGGCTCTCCATGGAAAGTATAAGCAGGTAATTTGAGAACCCATTACAGAATACCTAGCGCTAAACTTAGCTCTCCTTGCTCTTACATATTCCTTACAATTCCTGTATTTGGATATACCTTTCCTTTCTTCCTTCTTTCCTCCCTTCCTTCCTTTCTCCCTCCCTTCTCTTCCCTTCCCCACTTTTCCCTTCCTTTCTCCTCCCTTTCTCCCTTCTTCCCTCCCTCTTTTCCTTCTCCCTTCCTCCCTTTCTTACTCCCTCTAATCCTTCCTCCTTCTATTCCTTTCTTCTTTTCTCCCTCCCTCCCTCTTTCCCTCTCTTCCTCCATTCCTTCTCCCTCCCTTCCTTTCTTCCTTCCTTTATTCTTTTCTTCTTTCTTCCCTCCCACTTTCCTTCCCTCCCTCACTTCCTTCCTTCCATTCTTCCTCATAATTCATTTATTCATTTATCTGTTCCTTCATGTGATTGGCTATAGCTTGGTGAGGGCAAGGATTATATCTAGCTATCTTGATCACCATTGTTTCTCTAGCTCCTAGTAAATATAGTAGGAGCTCCACATATTTTTGGTAATAAATGGATGAATAGAAACTTACTGAATACTTACTATGTTCCTAGTTTTTCAATCCTTAGGGTTAAAACTGTGTTTCCCAAACTTCAGTTCTTTACATACTACCTTTCCAATATTAGCCAGGTCTATGAACTACTTTTTCTTCTATTTTTTACATTTTTAAAAAAATTGACCTTTCTTTTTTTTTTTTTGAGATGGAGTCTCGCTCTGTTGCCCAGGCTGGAGTGCGGTGGCTGGATCTCAGCTCACTGCAAGCTCCGCCTGCTGGGTTCACGCCATTCTCCTGCCTCAGCCTGCGGAGTAGCTGGGACTACAGGCGCCCACCACCTCGCCCGGCTAATTTTTGTATTTTTTAGTAGAGACGGGGTTTCACCGTGTTAGCCAGGATGGTCTTGATCTCCTGACCTCGTGATCCACCCGTCTCAGCCTCCCAAAGTGCTGGGATTACAGGCTTCAGCCACCGCGCCCGGCCGACCTTTCTTTATACTTAACCTCATCCAAAGCAGTAACATCTGTGAAATTACACATTAGGTGTCTATTTGCATTTTTCAATAGTTCACATCGAAGTAAATTTATAACTATATTTTAAAAGACTATTATATCACCTAAAATTACCTCAAGGGCCTCTATTAAAATACAAATCTTATCTGGAATGAAATTAAAACATTATTGATTATACCCATTTGGACCTCTACGATAAAGAAGGCCCAGAAACAGAAGTTCTGCAAAGAAGGACTTTGGGGTGGGGACTGCTGCTCATGGAAGCAGATGAGCCTTGCATTTCTGAGGGTCAATGGTTCTGTAGAATGTGTCTGCAGTTTGTGGTTCTAGCTCTTTGTAACTTTGATTGGATAAATTTTTTGCTGAACCTCTTGTCCCTCAACTCTAGTATGGATGTAACAACACCACCACCTCATCACCTCCGCATCGAAAAGCACATGAAAAATGTGAAGAACCATTTATATCCAATAGTAGCTGTATAGCAGTTTCACAACAAATATTTATTTATATTATCACGAGGTTGCTAGGCAATTAATGCGAAGCCAAATGCCAAAAAGCAGAAAGAGGTTACAGCAAAGGGCTGGAGAAGTATTTCTTTCATTCTTTCTTTCATTTATTCAATAAATACTTAACTGTATATGTCCTAGCCTCAGAACTAGATGTTGAAAATATGACAGCAAAAAGACAGATACAGTCCTTCCTTTCGTAGTCTGGTGGGAGAAACAGGAAGTTACATAACCAATAACATATAATTACTTTATTATAGCAGCGATAGATGCCAACATAAAAATACAAAGTGCAGACCGGGTGTGGTGGCTCACGCCTGTAATTCCAGCACTTTGAGAGGCTAAGGCGGGCAGATTGCTTGAGATCAGGAGTTTGAGACCAGCCTGGGCAACATGGTGAAACTCCATCTCTACTGAAAATACAAAAATTAGCCAAGTGTAGTGGCCTGTAATCCCAGCTACTCAGGAGGCTGAGGCAGGAGAATTGCTTGAACTTGGGAGGTGGAGGCTGCAGTGAGCCGAGATTGTGCCACTGCATTCCAACCTGGATGACAGAGCAAGACTCTCTCAAAAAAACAAACATACAAACAAACAAAAACCCCCAAAAAAACAAAGTGCAAAAATAAAGTATAATAGGAGGACCAGCTAATCTGAGGAGTTGAGGAGGGCATTCCTGCAGAAGTGACATTTAAGCCAAGGTCTGAAACATCATTAAAAATTAAGTATGTATATAAAGGGGGAACTAAAAACCCAGTTTCCAAATTTTTATGAAACCAGGTTCTCATCTCTTCTCTACTGCTTACTCTGTTTCTGAACAACCAACTGGAGTGTGCAGTTCTGGTAGGTTTCTCTTCTTACTCACTCACTAGTTGATGGAGCACACTGGCTGATACTGCCTTAAAAAGAAACTTGAAGTGTGGCTTGAGAAAAGATCACAGAACCCAGAGAATTACGCACTGCGAAGCACTGCTGAGACCATGTCTCCATTCCTAATTATAACAAAGTCACTGTTAAAAAGTGAGTGTCTCCACTTCTTGTGGGAGTTTTCTTTGCCAAAGAAAAGAATAAATGTGGTAGGCATGGATCCATAATTTGTAAACGTAGGAAGGTTAGATTTTGAAATCTATTATAGCAGACATGTTTAGTGTAACATATAAAGATCACTACCCCGCACATTAGGTCTCCAAGTGCTATGGAGTTTTTCTTGCTAGGGCAGCTAAGAGAAGGGGCCATTGGCAGGCAGCAATGAAAACAAGGCGTTTTGCCCATAGTCGCCCAGCCTGCCCCATACTTTATGATCCTCAGTAGGCTTCCATCTGTTTATTTTTATTTAGTTGAGTTTTTCAACAAGAAAAATGTATTTATTACAGACAAAAGTAATAAATACAGATTGATACAAGTTAAATGAAAATTAGTCATTATGTCACTATGCAGAAATTAGTAATAGCCATAAGTATTTTGTAGTATAGCTGCATAGAGATGTGGATTAAAAAATTAACTTATGGCCGGGCATGGTGGCTCACCCCTGTAATCCCAGCACTTTGGGAGGCTGAGGCGGGCAGATCATGAGGTCGTGAGTTCAAGACCAGCCTGGCCAACATGGTGAAACCTCATCTCTACTAAAAATACAAAAATTAGCCGGGCGTGGTGGCACGCACCTGTAATCCCAGCTACTTGGGAGGCTGAGGCAGGAGATTCACTTGAACCCAGGAGGCGGAGGTTGCAGTGAGCCGAGATTGCACCATTGCACTCCAGCCTGGGTGACAAAAGCAAAACTCCATCTCAAAAAATAGATTAATTAATTAAAACTTAACTTGTGATTTTATTGACTTCACATTGTTGGTAATTAGTCTTTCATGATTGTTGCTTCTTTTAACTTTCAATGATGATTTACTTTTTAGAGTAAGCCTTAATCCTTCTAAGAAACCAAGACTCCTGAAAAATCATTTGAGAAGTTACTTATTCTAGTAATCCACAATTCACAACCCTTTTCAGCAGTTTGTTCACCTCAGGGCTTCACAATAGGTCCTTGTTGCAATGCCATGCAAGTAGCTGCTCGTGTGGAGGCTTGGGGATGGCTGGAGTTGGGCAGCAGTTTTGCAAATTTGTGCAGAAAAGTGACATTCAGGCTTCCCTTCCTTTCTCTTCAGTTTTTAGAACCAGAAAAATAGCAATGCACTCAGGCAGGAAAATGACTTCAACTGTAGGTGGTAGAAGTGCAGTATTTTGGAGGAAGGCAAGAAAAAAATCATTTTACCAAAAAAATACATGTGTAATTTAATGAAGATGAATCCCAACTCTTAGTGACAGAGTCAACTATATGCTGGAATTAAGCATAGGGCTAACTTGTGTGAGCTGCAGGTGTTTCTCCTGTTCATATTTCTAAGGTGGTTTGCAATGCTACTATGCTATAAACATGCTTAAATTAGGTGGTTGTACTTTCCGGTTCCAACACCAAATGCTTCCAAAGTCATCCCGTCCTCCCCTATCCTGGGCACCCCCTCAATATTCTGGGACCATTAGGCTTTAACCTTCCAGACAAAGACCCCTCAGAGAGGAGAGTTGGCTTATGGAAGGGACTATCCACAAATTCCAAGGACTCACGCTGGTGAAGGATGAGTTTGTTATGGAAATGATACAGTTAGTATACCTGTTGGGGATGGAGGTGATTGCTACATTGTTCACACAGTGCCCCAAGTTGGCTGATTAAAGCAGAAAAATAATGCAACATTGATAAGCACACCCAGTATGACATGTTACAGGGAGAACAGAGTAACAGCCCCTGGGAGGTGACTTACTTGAAGCTGTCTGTAAGATTAAAAAAAAAAAAAAAGAAAGAAAGAAAGAAGGAAAAAAAGATTTGTGTTGGGAAATTTTCTGTTTTCTTAATACTCTTTGTCCAACATTTCTGTTAGAACTTCAATATCTAAAGGACTTGTGAAAGGGAATCATGATTCTCTGGTCTTTCCAAAACAAAAAGAACTAAGAGCAGTCCAAGTGAATAATACATTTGTTTACCTAGTGATCACTATAGTAACTGATATCTTTTTGGTGCTTACCTTGGGCATTTTGCTATTTTTATCTCATTTAATTTCAACAACAGCAGTACGAAATAGGTACTATAGTTTGGTGTTGAAGAAGAGGAAACTGGGCCAAAGAAAAGTTTTTACCAACTCCAGTTTTGTTCCAAGTTCATGCTCTTAACATTGAACTGTACTGCTCATCCTGAGTTCCTTTGTTTTGTACTTGTGACATTCCTGCAAGAGCAGTCACTCTCTTGTGACATGAGACAGATGAGCTTGGGGCTCTGAAGTGCTTCTTAGCAAACCAGAGAAGCTTTGCAGAGCATGCTGCCAATGAGCCAACTCTTGGGGGCTCATTTTTCTGGGCTCCTCATGCCAGGACAGAATGAAAGATTTCACTTAGAGAATTAACTAGGAGGGGAAACCGTGTGAAAAGTCGTGGTGCTCAGATATGACTAAAAAGCCTGATTTAATAGAAGTTGCAGTTTCACTTTCACTCGAGGTTGAGGCATCTTAAAGGAGAGTAAAAAAACCATAGGGCAGAGTCAGGAGAGCGGGTTGGGCCTGTTTCGGTGCAGCTGTCTGGCTTAGGGCAAGCTCTGGGCTTCTCTGAGCCTTGATTTCTTCATGTATTAAATAAGGAGCAAGCCAGATGATCCCCAGCCTGTCTCAGTGCTTACAGTGTGAGGTTTGTCTGTCTCCGCTGTACCTGGGAAGTTACAGAAAGGGGGCACCCTCTCCTTGTCTTCCACTGCTCCCTTCTTCCAATCCCTCATATTAGGAAACAACTTTTCAAAGGACCTTTTTGAGAGGCCAGATACAGACAAATTTATTTTTTAGTCTAGAGTGAAGTGCCACAAACCCAACAGCTGTTGTGGTCAGATGGTGTATCTAAAAATAAACAAAAAAGCACACACACACACACACATACACAAACACAAAAACAAAAAAGGATAGAGCCCACTGTGTGGTCAATACAATTTTTCTGAAAATATCTTTTTGTTGTTGTTTTTGAGACGGAGTTTTCTCTTGTTGCCCAAGCTGGGGTGCAATGGCGTGATCTTGGCTCACTGCAACCTCTGCCTCCCGGGTTCAAGCGATTCTCCTGCCTCAGCCTCCCAAGTAGCTGGGATTACAGGCGTGTGCCACCATGCTCGGCTATTTTTTTGTATTTTTCGTAGAAATGGGGTTTCACCATGTTAGCCAGCTGGTCTTGAACTCCTGACCTCAGGTAATCCGCCCAGCTGGGCCTCCCAAAGTGCTGGGATTACAGGCGTGAGCCACCACGCCCGGCCTGAAAATATCTCTTGTTCTTAATCCTATTCTGATTCTCCCACTTCTGATAAAGTCGGTGGTCTAGAGAAACAGATCTCTATCAGGAGAAAAACAGCTGTGTGGGTGTACCATGCAAGCCTAACTGAGCACAGCTGTGGGCTGGCCTGGCCAGGGCCACCAGTTCGCTTTCTCTGCCCTGGAGGCTGTCCATCCTCCATCAATGAGTTGTCACGATGTCAGTTTTAAAATCCTGAGAAAATGACTATGTTGTTTTTATGCTGATCATTTATATTTACCCAGAAGTTTCCTTTAGGTTTAGCTGAAAGCCACCCTTCTCAAAAGTGCCTACAGTTACTTGCAATTACTTGTGCCCCCCCCCCAAAAAAAAGTAAAGGGGAAGTGGAGCCTGACAAAGATAATCCAGGAGTAATGTACACTGCTTTAGGAAATCTGGAGGCAGACATGCCTGCCTACTGCCTAGTGTAGTACCTGGCACATATTGGGCACTCAAAAAAACTATTCATGGAACGAGAGGATGGATGGATGGATGGATAGACAGATGGACGGATGGACAGATGGATGGATGGATGGATGAATGGATGAATGGATGGATGGATGGATGGATGGACAGAATAGACAGACAGACAGACAGATAGATAGATAGATAGATAGATAGATAGATACATAGATACATAGATACATAGATAGATGATAGATAGATAGATAGATAGATAGATAGATAGATAGATAGATAGATATTTAATAGATGAGATCACACAGCCCTAGAAGGTGGAAGGTTAGGTCCTGTGTTAATGATGGGTAGCCAGCTGGAGGCAAAACTGGGACTGACAGGTCTGCCAATTTCACACACAGGGCTCATTCTACAATCTACTCCCTGCTTTCGTTTTTGTTTTCTTCATGTACAACTTAGTTCCTTAAGCACATGCAACTGTAAACCAATGATCCCCCTGATGCTTTCTCATGTTCAAATGTGCGACCTCATCTCACAATTTAGGGAGTATCCTGCACTAAGTAGGTGGGGTGTGATGGCTGCAGCCACAGAGCAGATGCTTCCCTTTCTGTGAGCAAACTTGGAGGTATGCACAGGGTAGACGAGGCAGGAAGGCAAGAAGAGCTGTCCCTCTCCATCTCTCGAGTAGTCCAATAGCTGGATTATTCTGGGTCAGTGCAGCGTTAAGCAGAAGCCATGCTGCTAGCCCTCTGTGTGGCACCTTCTTAGAATTACTACTCAAATGCGATGCAAAATGCTGTAACTGAGGGCCGCCAGCTTCTCCTAGATGGTTGAGAATTTGTTTTCTCTTTTATTGATACAGAATCTTTTACATATTTGTGGGGTACTACACATGTTTGTTACATACCTAGAATGTGTAATGATGAAGTCATGATATCTGGGGTATCCATCATCCTCAGTGTTTATCATTATTTTTATGTTGGTATCATTTCAAGTCTTCTCATCAGTTACTTTGAAATGTACCTAATATTGTTGCTAAGTATAGTCACCCTAGTCTGCTATCAAACATTAAAACGTATTTCTTCTACCTATTTTTTACCTATAACCAACCTCTCTCTCTCTGTCTCTTTTTTTTCTTTTTTCTTTTTCTTTTCTTTTTTTTTTCTTTTTTTTTTTTTTTTTTTTTTTTTTTTTTTTTTTTTTTTTTTTTTTTGAGACAGAGTCTCACTCTGTCACCCAGGCTGTCAGGCAGTGGCATGATCTCGGCTCACTGCATCCTCCGCCTCCTGTGTTCAAGCGATTCTCCTACCTCATTTCCCTGAGTAACTGGTACTATGTGCACACGCCACCACGCCTGACTAATTTTTGTATTTTTTAGTAGAGACAGGGTTTCACCATGTTGGTCAGGCTGGTCTCGAACTCCTGACCTCAAATGATCCACCCACCTTGGCCTCCCATAGTATAGTTCTGGGATTACTAACCAACCTCTCTTCATCTCCTTCCCTCGCATCCACCCTTCCCCGTTTCTGTCTCCTCAGATTTTTCATCAGCACAGAGCTAAAGACTGCTCTAGCAGGAGATTTACTAAGCTCACTCAGCCTTGGCACCCTCTCACCCCGGCTTATCTTAATGAAACATTGTGAGGAGTAGCGTTTCCTGCACGCTGTTTGAGAAACACATGCTAAATGTTCTGGGGCACTTTGGTGGTTTCTAAGTTCTTTATTCAATACAACATGTGCTGTGTAAATACATGTGACTTGAAGGTGTTCAAGAATAAAGTTGTTTCTCTTAATAAGAATTAAGTCAATGTTAAAGTTAACATTCTTAGAAAATAACTGTTTGAGAAAAATTTTTAATATCATTCCTATCCTACTTAGGCAAAATCGATCATTTCATTGAGACATGAAAGAATCCCAGAATTTTTCTGGCTGGGTAGCTGGGTGTCTGTCTATCTATCTACCAACCTACCGACCCATCTCATTATGGACATTTTACATAGAACAAAGAGAAACCTAATCAATGCCCATGTCTCCATTTCCTAGATTTAATAGTTGCTAACGGCTGGGCGCAGTGGCTCACGCCTGTAATCCCAGCACTTTGGGAGGCGGATCACGAGATCAGGAGATCGAGACCATCCTGGTTAACACGGTGAAACCCTATGTCTACTAAAAATACAAAAAAATTAGCCGAATGTGGTGGTGGGCGCCTGTAGTCCCAGCTACTCCGGAGGCTGAGGCAGGAGAATGGCGTGAACCCAGGAGGCGGAGCTTGTAGTGAGCGGAGATTGCCTCACTGCACTCCAGCCTGGGCGACAGAGCCAGACTCTGTCTCAAAAAAAAAAAAAAAATAGTTACTAACATGTTACTGGAAATTGTTCACCAAGTTCTTTATGTTGCAGTGTTTTAAAGAAAATTGCCAATATCATGACTTTTCCCTCTAAAAATTTTAGTATACGTTTCCAGAAAATAATAACTGACTGCTTCCTGTGTAACCACAATACCATGTTTCACCTGACAGCATTCTCAGAGATGTGTTAATGTCATCTTATAGCCAGTTCCTGTTCAGTTTCTCATCTGGGTTTATTCAAACGAGGATCCAACTAGCAAACACCCATTATATCTGGTTGTTATGTTTCTTAAGGCTTTTTAAATCTAGAACTAAAGTATATATGAAAAAGCAAAAATAAACAGAGAACTATGGAACAAGCACCAGGTTAGGAATTGATAGATCAAGCGTCAGTCCAAGCTCTGCCACCAACCTGCTACCCCCATTGAGCACAGCACATAGAGCTCTGAGCCTCTTTGTCTCATCAGTACATTTCATTCACTTACTTACTCATTCTTACTTTTAACAGATACATATTGAGAGGCCAGATATGTATTGAGTGTTCAGTATGGTCTGGTTCTTGCTCTGGGCACTGTTCTAGGAAGCAATTTGGTTCCAGAAGATGATAGAATTTCATAATTCCAATTCTTGTGGATTATCCATGCGAGAATTCATCTCTTTCTTTCCTCTCCATTTCCATGACATTCATTTACTGAGGATAGAAGTCAGTTGTCCCGTAGAACTGAATAATTCTTCAATCATCTGACTTTTTCTTCTTGCGATATCATTTCTCCTGTTCTTCTACCTCCTGTATCTCCTATAACCTGGAAGTAATATCTGAAAATTTGACTAGATTTGGGTAGAATTTTTTTTTTTTTTTTTTTTTTTTGATGAGCTGGAGTCTCACTCTGTCACGCAGGCTGGAGTGTAGTGGCACAATCTCAGCTTACTGCAACCTCTGCTTCCTGGGTTCAAGTGATTCTCCTGCCTCAGTCTCCTGAATAGCTGGGACTACAGGTGTGTGCAACCACGCCTGGCTAATTTTTGTATTTTTAGTAGAGATGGGGTTTCACTCTGTTGGCCAGGCTGGTGTCAAACTCCTGACCTCAGGTGATCCACCTGCCTTGGACTCCCAGAGTGCTAGGATTACAGGTGTGAGCCACTGCGCTTGGTCTAGAATATTTTTTATGAGAATGTTTTATATGTGGTGCTGTGTACTTCGTATTGCATCTCATCAAGAGGTATAGAATGTCTGCTTATTCTACTTCGGAAGTGCTAAGACCAACCATGAGTTTAGATCATTATAGCCAGATGCCCCACTATAGAAGCAGTGACTTGTGACTAGCAAGAAATCTGTTTAGGAAGGGGGACATGCAGTGGAGTTAGCACATTTTTACCATGTGAATCTAATCCTTTTATTTTATTTATTTATTTTTTTTTTAGGCAGGGTCTTGCTCTGTTGCCCAGGCTGGAATGCAGTGGTACAATAACAGCTCACTGCAGCCTCGACCTCCTGGGCTCAAGCTATCCTCCTGCCTCAGCCTCCTGAGTAGCTGGACCACAGGCACATGCCACTATGCCCAGCTAATTTTAATTTTTTTTTTTTTTTTTGTAGAGACAAGGTCTCATTTTATTGCCCAGGCTAGTCTTGAACTTCTGGGCTCAAATGATCCTCCTGCCTCAGCCTCCCAAAGTGCTGGGATTACAGGCATGAGCCACTGTGCCTGGCCTGAATCTAATTATTTGTCAACCTTTTTTCCTATTGTCCATGGATTCTTGCTTGAATCTTTTAGTTCTTCAGGGATTGCAAAATAGTAATTTTCTGATTTCATCATTCTGTAGGGGAGAAAAGGTAGTATCTTTTTTCCTTACCCATTGCAAGGTCCATGGCTGACACCCCTATAACAAAAGACAAATTAACAAGGGAAAAGCATAACAAATTTATTTAGCTAAAGTTTTTTTTTTTTTTTTTTTTTTTTTTTTTTTTTTTTTTTTTGAGGAGGAGTCTCGCTCTGTCGCCCAGGCTGGAGTGCAGTGGCCAGATCTCAGCTCACTGCAAGCTCCGCCTCCTGGGTTTACGCCATTCTCCTGCCTCAGCCTCCCGAGTAGCTGGGACTACAAGCGCCCGCCACCTCGCCCGGCTAGTTTTTTGTATTTTTAGTAGAGACGGGGTTTCACCGTGTTAGCCAGGATGGTCTTGATCTCCTGACCTCGTGATCCGCCCGTCTCGGCCTCCCAAAGTGCTGGGATTACAGGCTTGAGCCACCGCGCCCGGCGATTTAGCTAAAGTTTTATGTGACATGGGAACCTTCAGAAATGAAGACCTCAAAGACCCAGAGAAATCTGTATATTTTTATGTTTAGATTGAGGAAGAACGGACAGTCATGTAGAAGTATGGTTGGACATAGTACCATTATTACCTAATGGTAATGAACTGGGGGTAACTTAGCACGACCTGTTTGTTAGGATTCTTGTTGGCCTCTCTGTATCTTCATTTCTTTCCTCCTGGCATAGGTAAGGACACCTGTCACATGAAGATCTTGTGACCTACTTTCAGGGGAGGTAGGTCAGAGAATTATTTTATGGCCAGCTCTTACACAGAAAGACAAGAGAAAGTCAGAGAATGACCTTTCTGCTTCTGTAGTTTTCTCAATTTTCAAGGTGTCATATTTTGGGGTAGCATGTTCTGACCCCTGACAATTCCTTCTACATTTAGTAACCAGTATTCAACCATAAAAAAGGCCTTGTCTCATCAACAGGGGTTTAATGGTCAACCTAAAATAGAGTTCTAACTGGAAAGAACATAATTCTTACCTTTTATTTACCAATTTCCAGAGTAAGGAGTTGGTGTAATGGCCTTCTCCAAGATAACAAATGAGGATTTGTTTGCTGGCTTGCTTTTTCTTCACTGATTCTCATTATAGACACAGGGATTTTTACACGTTCATTGTACTGCAATCCATTACCATCAATTATTCATTTTGATGCTGAAATTGTCCCAACTTTATGGGTGTCCCTTCAAGTTGGGTCAATATTTGCAGGTGAAAAATGATGGAAAGATATCCTTAGCTGAAAACACGTCTAAGAACTTGGCTGTGTCTGGTACCGGGCTAGATGCTGGGTGCAGAGGGCTGCATTCACAGGCTTGGGTTCTTCCGTTAACCCTGAAGAGATAAGCCCTGAAAGTCTTAGTGAATAATCAAGCGCAAGCTGCTGACTGTGCCAGTTCACCTTTGAATGTGCCCTCCTTCACCAGGCAGATGTGGCAAATTGAGTCAGCTGTGGCCTCCCAAGGATGCAGCCAGGTAGCTAGTTCAGCAGATGGTAGCCAATGACTCAAATCGACAAAAGGTAAATCAGAACTGAGAGGTTAGATGGGTTTCAGTTTTTCTGTTTGTTCTGTTTCAGCTGTCTCCTAACTGCAGTTACAAAAGCCAAATCAAAATGATCTCAGTATTTGAGGCACAGTAGTTGGGGATAGGGGGTGGCGGTGAAGGGCTCTTGAGAAAAACAGATGTTGGGGAAAGAATGTTGTGATCCTCTCTCAGTCCTCAATAGCTGTGTGGCCAAGGCAAGGCAGCTGGCTATCTTCAGTGGGCAAAACACCAACTCCTCATCCACACAATGGGCCTAAGGACTGCCCTGCAGAGGCTTTGTTGTGTTGGCCAATGGTAACATAGCATACGTGGAAGCATTAAATTAACTGGAAGATTCACTATTATTGGATAATAATTGGTAGGAATATATTGGTTAGTTGTCCTGTAGAATGTATGACAATTCTGGGATTGTCTGATGTTTGTCCTGTGCAATATCATGTGTCTTGTTCTTCTACTCCTTGTATGTTCTGAAATCTGGAAGTAAGAGCAAAGGCTTGATTAAATTCTAGTGAAATATTTTTGACAATATTTTGGATACCTAATTACCTTTCAACTTAAAATGATAAGAATAGGTAATACTTATTCAGGGCTTAATTTATTCAGGGATTTTTAGACCTGTGCTGCAATCCATAATGCTTTCAACTATCTCTTTGAGGTAGGTACTAGTGGTGTTATTCCCATTTTACAGAAGAGGAAGCTGAGGTGCAGAAAAGATAAGTAACTTGCTCAAAATTGCACAGCTAATAAATGACAGACATGGCTCCAAGACTGTGGTCCTTAACCATTCTGCCGTGAAGGAATACTTCCTGGACAAATCTGTAATAGACATCTACATCATTTGATTTCCATAGCACATATTTAAGTTTTTAATTTGGACTTCTAGAGAGCAGAAAAACATTGGAGGTGATGTTTTAGACAACAAGATGACTACAACAAATGAATGTTTCCATCCTATTCATATCTGTGGTGTGTGTGTGTGTGTGTGTGTGTGCGCGCGTGCGCTATAGTCACTATCTCTAGTGAGGAGTACCTGGAGAGACGGGACTACCTGCCTAGAAAAGCAGAGCTGATGCTTTGTGTCATATGCTGTGACTTGGAAGACCCAAATGTGGCCTACCCATCATAGGGAAGAACTCTCACTTGGGGCAGTATATCCCAGTGTTACACACACACGCTATCTGCTGAAGGCATGGAGCTGAATGGAGCTCTGCAGATTGACTTGCATTTTATGTTAAGAGAATTTTTCTAGGGTAGTGTTAAGTGTGTGAACTTGAGAGCAAGGCTGCCTGTATTTGTAAGTGACACACACAAAGCTTGGTGCATGGCAATCACTCAGTAAAGGCCAGCTGTTGTTATTGGGATGAATGGCTTTCTTAGCTCAAAAGTGGGTTACGAAGAGAATCTTTGGGCTCTTCTCTGGAGATTAATAAAACCAAGAAACACTGGGTCAGAGTTCTTAATGAGGGTTCTAATACCACCTGCTGGGTGTCTAGGTGGGATGTGGAGTATTCATAACAATGAGTAGAAATTCCCCTCCCTCAGCCCCCCACACGTGTTACACCTGTGTCTTGGGACAAGCTGGTGTTAATCCCCACTATCCCTGCCAAACAACGAGTGTCTTTGAAGTACCACTTCCTGTGGATCCTTCCTGCTGTGCAGCTCAGTGTCTTCAAAAGAGCTTTGAAGTCCCACTGACCCAGCTTGAATCCCAATCTCCCTATAGAGGAGCTGTGTGACTTTGGGCAAATTACCCAGCTTTTCTGAGCTTCATCTTCTCATCTGTAAAAAAAGAGACAATACCTATCTGATGGGTCATTGTGAGCTCTTAGAACCAGTAATATATGAAACACAGTTCCTAGACCACCGGAGGCTCCCTCCTGTGGCCACCCTGCCAAGACCACTGAGAGCATCTGGGAGGTACCTGGGGGGCATGGAAGTCATCTTTAGTGCTGTCTTTATGATCAGAATGGGGACCTCAAAACAGTGAATTTTAAAATCTACTTTTTTTCAATCTGCTAAATGCCCCCCGCCAACCCCAAATAGAAATAAGCAAAATAACGGGAGCATTGTGAATTACTGAACTAGATGATTGCAGTAAAGGCATAATTTATTCTTAGAGTAAAATGTTTATCCTTTTCATCCTAAAACATGTAAGATTGATCTTTTTAAAAAACAGTCCATCTAGAGTAGTCAAATTTATAGAGACATAAAGTAGAATGGTGGTTGCCAGGGGCTGACGGAAGCGGGGAATAGGGAGTTATGGCTTAATGGTTATGGAGTTTCAGTTAATGAAAAGAGATGTATGGATGGACACTGGTGATGGTAGCACAACTGTGTGAATGCACTTAATGCCATTGAACTATACACTTAAAGCTGTTTAAAATGGTAAGTTTTAGGTTGTGTGTATTTTACTGCAATTAAAAAAAGAAAACTTAAATGTTCAAAACATGAATGCGTGCAATCTTAGTTTCCTCAAGCCTCTGAGTCCTGACAAGGAGGCTAGAATGAAGGCACATCTGGCACCGTGTTCTAGATTCTAAAAGCAAGAGTCCTTTTCAGAAGCAGCATCCCTGTGTGTGGTCCTCAGCCGCCCGCTGTGGCCAGTGATGGGGCATTCCCAGGATCTGGACACTTTTGTTTCGTTTCTAAACCTGAGCCCCCTGAAAGGAAGGAACCTGTTTGTTGAGGACTCTGTTAAAATCAGGTTGGGGAGAATTTTCTGGGAAATAGCTTCATAAATTGTGTGTAGATACAAAACTAACAGGCACATGAAAGATTTGTATTTTGAAAACAAAACCCCAGTGGGATTCTCTCAGCAGAAAATGAAAAGGTCTTCTTAACATTCAGTTGAACTATTAGAGCCATTTTTGCTGTTGCAAGCACTAATGCAGGTATGACCACTGCCACAGCCCCAGATTGCAGCACAGCAAATTAGCAAGGTTTTAACTTGGCTGCAAATATCAAGCTGGCTGCTTGTCATTATGCAAAAGGAATGGGGCTGGGAGGGGGACCGGCACCTAGCGGCAAAGCACATTATAATTGTTTAAGCAGGCCCCACAAGTCATGCATTTCAATTATTTGTTCAAAGCAGCCTGCAATTAGGAGTTGCAAACAAGGCTTTTGAATGCAAAGTCAGACAATTAAAATGTTTCATGAGTGCATTAGAGAAAGAAGTTCTGAATTAGCACTTTGAATACACAAGACCTCTTTTTCTAATCTCTAGTCCCTTTCACTCTTTGAAAAAAAGAGAGAGTGAGAGAAAGACATTTTGGGCTGTGATGGAGGTGATTTGGGTGTTTACTTATTTATATCAAATGCCTGACTAATCCAGGGAAGATTGAACCATCCTAATCAGCCCCTCATACATTTCAATGTCTCTTGTTACTTGCCAGTCCTTGTCGAAGCATAATGGCCCAGGTGCCAAACCCATCACCCAAGGGGGTCGTAAATCACTTTAAACATCTCTCCTCCTTCTTCCCTCACCACTCCCCATTCTTTCCTTTGAAGGAGCGGGTCTATTTGAACCAGTGATTTGTGACTTTCCAGTATTTAGGGCACAACCCCGAGCTGGTTGCACTAACACACAGGCTGGGGAAAACGAGTACACTGGCCAGTGTTGGGATCAGGGAGGAGAGATTCTGTGTGTTCTGGGGGTGCCGATGAGCAGAAGCTGGCTGCTCTGGGTAAGCATGAAAAAGACACTAACCTGCCTTATTTCTTTGAAGGAAGATCTGCTGTTAAACTCCTTCCCCTCCCCCACCTACTTCCCCACCCACACATTCCCTTCCCCAGTCCACAAATGCCCTACTGATATTAAATTTTATTTTATGATGTATTGTATTTTAGGACCCCTTTAAAATTTTGATCAGAGGAGATACTTTGAGGAGAGGGGGGTGTATCAAACATAGGGGGAAAAGTAAACATTCCTCCTTCAACCTTTTTCCCGTTAAATTGTGAGGCTTCCTAAAAAGCATTATTTGTATGAGGCATCAACCATTATTACAAAGTAAGTGACTGCAACCCAAAGCACTTTATGCTATTATTCAGTGTGTGTGATTAACCTGGACAATCCTGACAATTTAAGGTAGAAATTGCTAACGTGTCAGTTAATGTGTGCCTGTGTGCATGCATGCCTAATTTGAGAGCATGGTGGCTAGTAGCCTTAATTTATCATTTCCTGACTATAGCTAATTTATGAAAGATGATTTAAGTAATTCTATTTATCCTCTTTTATAAAGAAAACACGTTTTAAAAATTATCTAGTTCAGGTAGGGAAAAGTTCTTTGAAAGAAAACCCTCTAATATGGAAAATAAATATGCAAAATATGGATATTGTGAATCTTATGCAATTATTTTCTAATTACTTTGCCTCCAAGCAATCATTCAGGGTTCAGAACACTGTTAAAATACCAAGTATCTGATAGGATTGATGAGCCTTTATGTGCTCAATACATTTTATCAGTTGGAAATTTTAACGTTTTTCTGTGGGAAACATTTCTATAGGCCTACCTAAAAATAAGTTGTTTTTCCAGTTACCCCTAAGGATGCTGTCATGATAAGCATTAAAATAATATCATTTTAATGCCTGAGATATGTAAGTACAACAAAATAGTTTTTTTTAAGTTGGCACAGTTTTTAATATCTTGCTTTTTTTTTTTTTTTATTTTAACAACCCTGACATTTTAAATCATCTTTTAAAGGCCCAAAGTGATAAACTGAATCATTCTAGATTGATTAGGTTTTTGTAACCTATTACATTAGTTTTGCTGATCTGTTTTTGAAAGTAGTAAGTGCCATTTAAAAAAAGACTTATTTAAAAATCCAAATAGCTGTACATTCTTTACCATAGGCTTGTCTAAGGTAGTTTACAATAGAAAGGGGAGGGGAAGGAAGGCAGCTGTGAGGGAAGCTCTGCATAAAATCCCACTTAGGTGCAACCTGAGTCTCCTCCCCAGAACAACCTTTATTTAAAAACATCTGTCCTGAATGGAGAGCTTTAGTCTGCAGGAAAGACTCAATAAAATAACTGATAGCCAAGCCTCAAGTCAAACCACTGGAAACTGACAAATAAGAAACTGTATTTGATTTGGCGAGTCCTGGATTGCTTCACAACTTTTGGGTCTGCTCATTTATTTACTCATTAGTTTTATGAGTGTTAGTTCTACAGCTGGACTCTTTTTCTCTAAAGAGGTAATTTGATCAGAGGGTGTGCCTACAAGTTGTACCAACATAACAGGTGTTAAACCCTAAACAGTCTGAAAACTAGCTCTCAGACTTTCTTAAGTTGACTCAGGGAGAGGAAAAAAGAAACAAGAAAAAGAAAAATACCCTGAAAACATTTCTCTCCCAGACTGCTGTCACAAATAGGTATTCCTCCCGGGGTGACTAAAAGCAGTTGCTCCTGTAATAAGAAAGAGAGAGAGAAAAGACTGTCCAAGTTCTGCTCTTCTAGAACTTGGAGGCTTAGGGTCTCCAATGTCTGACAGGTAACCTGGAAGATGCAGCCAATGTTTTCAGGAGGCAGCCAAGGAGAATCGAAGCTGCTTATCCCCACGTTACTCCCGTTCATATTGCACATTTTATTCCAATCCATTTCACAATCAAGAGGTAGTGGGAGCCGTGCCACTGAAATGCCACCATTTCTGGGACCCAGGGCTGGAAGCCAACCAGCCCTTTGGATATCTCAGTAGGAGGCAGAGAGAAATTTCTGCTGAAGGACACCAGTACAAATGCCTTTTATGCGAGGGGACATGGGAATACTTCAAATTATCTACCTTCAAAAGCTGAGTGTTTGAGTCGCTACCCAAGAACGGATTCCTGAGTCTGTGAAATGGAAAAACAAAGGTGTTCGGGGCTGGGTAACAGGACGGAGGCTTTTCCCAGCTGTAGAATTCAAGGATGATGAAAGGGAGATGCAATAGAATGTAAAACAAATTGTTCACTGGAGAGTGGAAAATACAGATTTGAAAGTTAAGTGTCTGGAACAAGAGAGATATGAGTCACTGGAATTTACAAGTTACTATAGGAAACAAAGATAAAGAGATCATGAGAGAAGTAGTAACGCAGGTAGCAAAATGGCATTTCGTTAACTGCAAAACTAGATGATGGCAGAAACCATTCATCAATTCGGGAAGGAGCTAGTAATTATGGAAGACAACAGCAGATAATAGCATTGACAGAGGGACCTACAGGAACAAAATGGGGTGTTTGGCAATTATGCCAAATGGGAGCACAGATTTTTCTTCCCCTTCAACATGGTAAATCAGGGAAAATTAGGTCTGGAGGGCACTCAGTTTCTAGTAGGGAATAGAAGAAAGCTTGGTCTTCCAAGGGGCAATGGTATTCCAGCTAGAGGGAAACTGCTTTTCTCTGTACCAAATAGCAGGGCTTCTTATGTGAAGGTCAAAAACACATTTGGCATTTTGAATTTTTGTGTGTGGATGCAAAATATGTGTGAGGAACAGTGCATAAACACCCCAACAGCTGCCATCATCAAGTCAAGAACTAGGACACTGCCAGCCCCCCAGTGTATCCTTCCCAACCACAAATCCTGCGTCCCCCAGAGGTACTATCCCAACTTTAATTCTAACAATTCCCTTGTTTTTCCCTATTCTTTTGTGATCTCTGTATGCTTCTCTAAACAATATAGCTTAGTTTTGTCTGTTTTTGAGTTGTGTATATTTATGTACATGTAGACAGAAATGTAGCCACAGTCTTCTTTTAAGTCTAGCTTCTTCTCAACATTATTTTTGTTACATTCATCCTTGTTGGGTGTAGGTGTAGTTTGTTCATTTGCATTGCCAAATCACATCCCAATGTACAAATGTATCACAATGTATCTATTCTTTTGTTTCTGGGCATTTTGGCTTGTGCCAGAGATTAATAGTGAATCACCATTCCTGTGTTCTGCCAGGCACCTCTTGTTCCTGGGCACATCTGGATGGCTTTGCCAGCCTTCTTTCAGTAAGGTATGACAATGGGGTCTGGCCTGCCCACACACACCTCCCACGTATGATTTTCCATGATCTTCCCCACCCCCTCCCCCGCATGCGGACTAGAGGTGACTTCTGGGTGACCTTGGAAACCACGTGTAGAAGACTAGAAAGCCACAGGATACAAAAAAATCTGGGTTCCCGAATCACCAGTAGGATGAGGGTTGCCCAGGAGAACACCCTGATTGGGAGCATCCACATTGGCCTGATATAGGAGTGGGAAATAAACGATTTTATCACGTCAAATGAATCAGCCAGCTTCACCTTAACTAATAGGGAGTTGTTCCAGTGTGGGCTATTAAAAACGATGCTGCTATGAAGTCTTGAATACGTATCTTGCTGTACATAAGTCCATGATTCTAAAGGGTATGAACTCAGGAGTGGAGTTGCTGGATCAAAGACTCTGCATATCTCCAACTTTATGAGATGATGCTGATCTCCTTCCAAAATGTACTGCTTCCAGTTTATACTCTCACCAGCAGGGATAAGAGTTCTGTGCTCTGCACCCTCATCAATACTTGGTATTGTCTGAATTGTTTACTTGTGCCAATAGGAAGAGAGTGGTTTGTCACAGTGGCATACAATTTGCATTTCCTTGACAACTGAGATTGCTTACACTTTCATGTGTTTATTAACCATTTGGATTTCCCCTTATATAAGGCCCCTGCCCAAGTCTTTTTTTTTTTTTTTTTTTTTTTGAGATGGAGTGTTGCTCTGTCGCCCGGGCTGGAGTGCAGTGGCCGCATCTCAGCTCACTGCAAGCTCCGCCTCCCGGGTCTACGCCGTTCTCCTGCCTCAGCTGGGACTACAGGCGCCCGCCACCTCACCCGGCTAGTTTTTGTATTTTTTAGTAGAGACGGGGTTTCACCATATTAGCCAGGCTGGTCTCGATCTCCTGACCTTGTGATCCGCCCGTCTCGGCCTCCCAAAGTGCTGGGATTACAGGCTTGAGCCACTGCGCCTGGCCTGCCCAAGTCTTTTGCCAGATTTTTTCTTGAATTATCTTTCTACTGGTGTGTCAGATTTTAAAAAATATATTCTGAACACTAGGCCCTCATTAATTATATGTGTTGGCTATTAGCTTCACCCATTCTATGACAAAAATTGTCTTTCTTCTTTTCAAATGCTGTCTTTGGTAAACATAGTTTAGATGTAAAATTTATCAATTTTTAATTTAAGATTAGTATTTTTTTACTATCTTAAGAAATCCTTCTCATAAATATTTTCCTATATTCTAAAATCTTTATAGCTCTGTTTTTTTACATTTAGTTTTAAAATCCATCCACAATTATTATTTGCATATTATATGAGATAGGGGTTTAATTTCAGTTTCTCCCAAGTGATTCCCAATTTTTCTAGCATCATTAATTGAAAAATGTGTGCTTTTCCCACTACTCTGCTTTGCTACCTTTGTCAAATATCAAGTGTTTATATATATAAGAGTCTGTTTTAGGGCTTTCCATTTTGTTCAAGTGGTCTACTTGTTTATCTCTGCACCAATTCCACAATATCTTGATTGTCATAGCTTTATAATGTCTTGGAATCTGGTATAGCAAGACCTCCCAAGATTTCTTTTTCAAAAATGTCTCAGGTTTTAGAAGCGTTTTGCATTTCCACATGAATTTTACGATCATCTTGAATTACTCCAAAACAAACTATTGAGATTTGAACTGTGATTCCATTAAATCTATAAGTAAATTTGGGACAAATTAGCAACTTTATTGAATTGGCATGTTCCTCCAAACATGTAAATCTTTATTAATATCTCTCAGTTGATTTTTACACATTGATTTTGGATCTAGAAACACCCCAAATTCATGTTAATTCTAATAATTTATCTGTAGATTTTTAAAAATTTCTGTTTATACAACCATGTTATACATGAATAAAGACAGATTCATTTCTTCCTTTTCAATTCTTATAACTCCTATTTCTTTTTTTGTGCTATATTGTCTAGGACCTCCAGAACAAAGTTGAATGAAAATAGTCATAGTAAGCATCCTCATCTAGTTCTTGATCTTAAAAGGAATGCTTTTAATATTTTACCATTAAGTATTTTATTTGCTGTAAGATTTTAATACATATTCCTTTTCAGATTAAGGAATTTCACTTCTAATTCTGGTTTACTAAAAATTACTTTAATTATTAAATGTTAAGCTTATATACTGGTATAATCCCCACTTGATCATAATATATTATTATCCTCTTCAATTATTATTGGATTTTGCTCTCAAACAGTTTTTTAAGGATTTTTTGCATTGACATTCATGTGTGAAATTGGCCTATGACTTACCTGGTCCTTGTGAGGTTTTAGAATCTAACTTATACTAGTTTCTTATGAGCTGGGGGTGTCCTCACTTTTCCTCTTCTCTGGAGGCTTGTGTAAAAAAAACTGTGTTTTATGTTTATTAGAACTTGATTCAGATACTAATGTTTTATTTATTGGATGATTTTTTTTTTTTTTTTTTTTTTTTTTTGAGGTGGAGCCTCACTCTGTCGCCCAGGCTGGAGTGCAGTGGGGCAATCTCTGCTCACTTCAACATCTGCCTCCTAAGTTCAGGCAATTCTCCTGCCTCAGCCTCCCAATATTGGATGATTTTTTTTTAAACTATTAATTCAATTTATGATTTTATGACCAATCAACTTTTCTGTTTATTTTTGAGTCAAACTTTTCCAAGAATGTCTCCATTTAATGTAAATCATTAAAACATATAGTCAGAAAGTAGTTTATAATATCCTCATTCTCTGTTAATCTTTTTTTTTTTTTTAAGTCTCACTCTGTCTCCCAGGCTGGAGTGCAGTGGCACAATCTTGGCTCACTGCAACCTCCACCTCCTGGGTTCAAGCAATTCTTCTGCCTCAGCCTCTTGAATAGCTGGGCTTACAGGCACCCGCAACCATGACTGGCTAATTTTTGTATTTTTAGTAGAGACAAGGTTTTGCCATTTTGGGCAGGCTGGTCTTGAACTCCTGAACTCAAGCGATCCACCCACATCAGCCTCCCAAAGTGCTGGGATTACAGGCATGAGCCACCACACCTGGCCATATGTCCCTTTTTTTCATTCCTCATATTACTTATTTGTGCCTTTCTTTTTCTTGATCAGTCTCAGCTGTGGCTTGTCAATTTTATTAACCTTTTCAAACAACCAACTCTTGTTGTTTGTTAATCTTCTAGATTGTATATGTCTTTTCTAGTTCATAAATTGTCACTTTTCTTTATTAATTCCTTCCTGTTGCTTTCTTTGAATTTGATTTGCTATTATTTTACATTTTTAGGGCTATTAGAAGGAAATAATAGTGGCATCATTTGTTCTCTTGTGGGTTGAGAAGAGATGAAGTCCTGCCCAGCATGAACTCTCATTAGAAGTTGTACGAAAGGCAGACTCGTAAGTGCCAGCATTGGATAATTCAGATGACATTTATTTTTAGGCTTAGAACAGAATACAGTTCTCCCACTACAGTTTACGAGTCTGGTTGTTGATAACTGCTATTGTAAGAAAATTTTGAAATTAAGAATTAAAAAACTTGGGACTTATGGGGAAAAATATGACTAGAGAGCCAAGAGAGAAAGCACCTCTATAAAAGCCCACTAAATAGTCACGTATTCACTAAACTAAAAGAAGAGATACGACACCTTCAACAAAGGCAATCTCAATGACGTCTTACATTTTTCAACTAGTAATAATGAAATTGTATCATTGGTTTCCAGTGATCATTTCTTGTTCTATAGAAACCTTTCTTTTCAGTTTCAGTAGAAGACTTGTAAATTCATTGTGTGTGTGTCTGTGTGTGTGTGTATTCACAGGTATGCATACTAAGCAGTCTTTTTGCTTGAGTCTCATACTTCTCTTAATGCCCTAAGCTTTTCTGAATTTAATGTTCAGGAATTATTAAGTTCACCCTTCAACAATTGTTCTTATATTTATCACTCCAGAGATATTATTGGAATACATTTAAAAGCCCTTCCTGCCTGCCTGCCCGCCTTTTCTTCCTTTCTTTTTTCCTCTCTTTCTTCCTTCTTTCCTCCCACAAAGACCTATTGAATGCCTGCTGCTTACTCTTCAGGCCTTGTTCAAGGAATACAGCAATGAACAAAAGAGAAAAAAATCCAGCTCTTAGGTGGCTTATAAATCTGGTGGGACTAGACAAACAGTAACCAAGCTAAATAAATAAAATATGAATGTCAGATGGTAGTAAGTGCTATGCAGAAACACAAATCAGGTGAAGGGGGCAGAGAGTGCCAGGGAGTGGAAAATGGAATTTAGGGAAGTTTGCAATTTAGATAGCGTAACCAAGGAAGATCTCACTGGGAAGCTGAAATTTGAATAAAGACTTGAAGAGGAATGAGGAAGGAGCCATGTGGCTCTGGGGAGGCCAAGGTGAAGAATATTCCAGGCAAAGAGAACAAGTACCAATGCCAGGTCCTAAGTCCTTGTAGGCCATGGTAAAGCTTTTAGTTTGAGGAAAATGGGAAGCCAAGGGAAGATTATAAACAGCCAAGTGACATGATATGGCTTATTCTCCAAAAGTTTTACTCTGACTGTTGTATTGATAATTTTTGTATTTTAGTAGATGGGGTTCTACCATGTTGGCCAGGCTGGGTCCCAAACTCCTGCCCTCAAGAGATCTGCCAGCCTTGGCCTCTCAAAGTGCTGGGATTACAGGTGTGAGCCACCGCACCTAGCCTATTTTTTTTTTTTTTTGAGACAAAGTCTCCTCTCTCTGTCACCCAGGCTAGAATCCAATGGCACAATCACAGCTCACTGAAGCCTCGACCTCCCAGGGCCCAGTTGATCCTCCTACCTCAGCCTCCCAAGTAGCTGGAACTACAGGTGTGTGCCACCATGCCTGGCTAATTTTTGTATTTTTTGTAGTGATGGGGTTTTGCCATATTGCCCAAGCTGGTTTTGAACTCGAGCTCAAGCCATCCACCCACCTTGGCCCCACAAAGTTCTGGGATTACAGGTGTGAGTCACTGCACCCTGCTGAGATACATGTTTAAAAAGAGAGGGGACAAGCTTTGATGGATCAGATGCGGAACATGGAGCAAAGTATGAGGTCCAGGATTGCTCTATAATTTTTGGCCTGAAAAGCTAAAAGAGTAAAGTGCTATTTATAGAAAGGGGGGAAGCTGTAGAAAGAGCAGGTTTGGAAGAGCAGATCGGGAGTTCAGTATTGGATATACTAAATTTGAGAAGTGTGTAAGGCAACCAAATGAGGCAACTGGATATTTAAATCCAAACTGAGGTGCAAGGTAGGCTGTCATTGTTAATTTGGGTATTATAAGCATATAGATATTTTGTAAGACTTTATCATGAAAAATATTCTTTCCCTCTTCATCACTGACTTTATCTCACAATTTTCCCCTTTTTTCTAATTATCCTAAATAAGAACAATTTTGCACTCCTGAAAATAAAATTCTTCCACTTTGACAAATAAGAAATAGTTCAAACATTCACACTGAACTAGGATTTCTTAAAAAAAAAAAAAAATTCCCCATAAAAATAGAAATACAAATTTAAAGAGTAAAACAGCAAGACAGACATGTAATTGTTAATCTACAGAGCCATTACAAACTTAAGTCAATAACATCTGGAACAAGAAGTTAGAAACACTAAACCCTTAGGCTAATTTGGTGCCATCTCTCTAATTTCAACTTAATGTCAAGTCCTGCTAAACCTAAATGATGCTTTTTTTTTTTTTTTTTTGAGATGGAGTCTCGCATGCAGTGGCGCAATCTCAGCTCACTGCAGCCTCTGCCTCCTGGGTTCAAGCAATTCTCCTGCCTCAGCCTCCCGAGTAGCTGAGACTACAGGCATGCACCGCCACACCCGGCTAATTTTTTGTATTTTTGGTAGAGATGGGGTTTCACCATGTTGGCCAGGATGGTCTTGATCTCCTGACATCATGATCCACCCGCCTCAGCCTCCGAAAGTATTGGGATTACAGGCGTGAACCGCTGCGCCCTGCCAATGATGCTTTTGTATTTTACTTCAAGAGGAGCCTTTACAGTCTCTCATGGAAGTTACTCATAGTTTTTGTGCCAATTCCCTTTCTATGGTCTGTAATGGCCAAGGCTACCTAATTCAACTGTGGGATTTAAAAAGCCTTTAGTTCTTCTCCCTCACTATTTGCACTGTAACTCCTGTTCTTAGCTTCCTCTAAGTACATGCTTTCAGATAAAGCTCCCCTTGCCATTCTCTAATTCTCTTTCCTGCTATTGGCCACACTAGAAAGTCACAGAAAAGACTAAAGTACTTTCCACTTTCCTCACCTACTTAATGATGCAGCAGTGATAGTCTTTCATTCAGGAGTCAAATCTGAAAAATATCAATAAAATACGTTTTTATTCTTTCTTCTCTATCTCAGTATTGTATTTGCCTTTCTACCCATCTCTCTACCCTTCCATTTATCCATCTATTCATGCATCCCTCTATCTACTCACTCATCTATTTCATAACAACCCAAGGTTCTGTATAGTTTTCAAACTGCTTTTATTGTGATCATCTCACAGCAATGTACTGGAGGAAGGAAGAAAAATTCCATATTTATGTAGCCTAGGCCCAATGGACATAAACAGAAAACTTATGTATTTCTACCCATTCTCCCTCTAATGTAGCCATCTTTCCTTTCAAATGCCCCTGATCCATAGCATATCCAATCTGATTCTTGTTTCTGTGTAACATAGAATGTTTTTGCATTCTAGTCATGGCCACTAGCAGCTTCATAGAATTTACTACTTTATCTCTTCGCCCAAAATCGTACCCCCAAATCCACTTCTTAGGACTTATGACTTTGCAGTTACTAAAGTCTTTCATGCAATCTTTAATAAAGAAATTGAGAAAAACTGGAATCCTGTTTTAATGTTGGGGATTCCAATTTCTTCTCTCTCAAAACCTTTCCATGATAAGTCTCCTGTTTCTTCCTTTTGTCCCATTTATGTGTAAGTATGTCATTTATCATGCCAAGGCTAGTTCCTCCCTCTGTATTTTTGAGCCCACACCTACTCACCTCTCCTGAGATCTTACCTCCTACGTCTTCTGAGACTTGCCTTTCTTGCATCTTGTATGTCTCCTTCTCTACTAGCTCCTTTCCTCTGGTCTTCAACACATTCAGGCATCTTGAACTGTAACAAATAGTTTAGCTTCTCTGTTGTTTCCTACCAGGATCCCCATTGCTGCCACACACATTCCCTGTTTCTTCAACTTGCCCACCATCTTCTCACTCCTTAGCATTTTGCAGTTTGATTCATATCCTCACCACTGTCCTGACTGCTCCTTTACAGATTATCTGGGACAAAGTGCAATGGCCTTTTCTTGAGCTGTATTATTTTAAACTGTTCTCTGTAGCATTTTAACACAAGGCAAAGTTTGACAAAGGAGCTGTTGACAATTGAAGTGGGTTTTTGGTAAAGAACAGCTACTACTTGGAGAATACTTGGTTTACTTACCTTGATCTTGTCCTAGTCTTATAGGTCAAGAAACTGGAGTTTTTCCATACATCCAGAGATGAAAATACCCTTGTGATATGGTTTGGCTCTGTGTCCGCACCCAAATCTCACCTCAAATTGTAATCCCCATGTGTCAAGTGAGGGACTTAGAGGGAAGTGATTGGATCATGGGAGTGGTCTCCTCCCATGCTCTTCTCGTGATAGTGAGTTCTCACAAGATCTGATGGTTTTGTAAGTGGTGGTTTCCACTCCTCTCTCTTGCCTGCCACCATGTAAGATGTGCCTGTTTCCCATTCTGCCACGATTGTAAATTTCCTGAGGCCTCCCCAGCCATGCAGAACTGTGAGTCAATTAAGCCTCTTTCCTTTATAAATTACCCAGTCTTGGGTATTTCTTTATAGTAGTGTGAGAATGGACTCATATACCTTGAGTATATGATGACACTCATTGAACTCCCAAGTGGCATGGAGAGCCAAATTTTTAACACAATGGTAGGCAATTTCCTGGTCTTAAGCAGGAAAAGCATCCTGCAAAGCTTGATTATTGTCACCATGTGCCTTGTTAGCTGCAATGTGCTGCAGTGGAATAGAAAGGCTGCAGAATTAACTAGCTCTAGACTTGAATTTGAGTCCACATCAATTGGCTAGTTGTTTAATTTTGGAAACATGTTTAGCCTCTCTAGCCCTCAGTTTCTGTATCTGTAAAAAATAAGTATATTACCTATTTGGGGGTATTGTTATAAAATTTATCAATATGTCATAGTAATATCACATAAAAGATGCCTAGTGTGATCACCACCATCACCAACAGACATCGGAACACTCAGATGTGCCAGACATGGTAGCTGATTAGGTTACAAACTGTGACCAGTGCACTGTCCCTGTGCATATCAAATCTTCAGTGTTGTGGGGGTGGCAGAGATAAACAGCCAAATGCACCGTAGGAATTTGCATGAAGGTATGTCAAAGGTATTGTGCATGCACAGAAGGAGTACTGCTTATCTACTTAGAGTTTTCCTGTCATCTTTGTTGGATTGGACCAACTCATGGCATTCTCCACATCTCAGGTTCAATGTCACACTTTCCCTGACACATTTTGTTGCCATGTGCCCTTGCACTTACCATTTTGTGGCATTCATCACAGAGATAATGACTTACTAATGTGTGTTTCAGACTCATAACATCATAGAGCCAAGGACTATCTCTGCTATGTTCCTTGCTGTATCCTCACGCCTAGTGCCGTGCCTGGCACATTGCAGGGGTTTAAGACATATCTGGGTAGCTGAATCAAGAACTATAAGGGGTTTGGTGGGGTTGCGTGAGGGAGTAGTTGAGAAAATGAAAAAACTCTAGGGGTGAGATAATGAAGAGCCTTTTTTGATAAAGAGTTTGGACTTCAAATAGCAGAGAATGGTGAACTATTGAAATATTTTATTTTATTTTTATTTTTTTGAGACGGGCTCTGGCTCTGTCATCCAGCTCACCATAGGCTCAACCTACTGGGCTCAAGCAATCCTCCCGTATCAGCCTTTGGTGTAGCTGGGGCTACAAGCTCACACCACCATACCCAGCTAATTTTAAAAAAAGTTTTTGTAGAAATAAGGTCTCACTATATTGCCCAGTCTGGTCTTGAACTCCCGGGCTCAAGCGATCCTCCCTTGACCTCCCAAAGTGCTGGGATAACAGGCACAAGCCACTCCCTCAGCCTATTGAGAGATGTTAAACAAGGGATATAATCAGGTTGGAGCTTAGAAAGTTCATTCTGGCAGCAGTATAGTATATTATGGGGTGTATGTGATGGGGTGGGGGGATGAGAGACATTCAAGAGTTTTAGTTAGGAGGCTCTTGCTCAAGACCAGGTGAGAAATCACGAGGACTCAAATGAAAGCAATAGCAGTGGGGATGGAGCAAGCTGTTTGAGGGTCAGAGTTAATGTGACTTAGTGAACAAGTAGATGTGAGAAGAAAGGAAGAAGAATAATTCTAGATTGATTTCCAAGTTTCTACCTTGTATGATGGATATTGGAACCCATTATACTTGAAAGATGAGCTTTGGCATCAGACAGCTTGGATGTGACATCAGGCATCATTCGCCTTAGTTTTTCCATCTGTAATGAAAATTTCAATAGCTCCCTTGGGGGTTGGTGTGATATGAAATGTCTGTCACTGAGCAGAGATAACATTTCAGTTTGTCCATGTGTTCCCATCCCTGTAATTGAGCCTTGGCTAAAAGAATAAAAATAGATTCAATGGAGAAGACAGAGAACTTGGATTTGCAAACTTTAAGTTTTAGACATCTTTGTGGTACTCACCTTTTGAATACACAATAAAAGATCTTAAAACTAAAACTGAGGCTAACAACATTGTAAACTTTTATAGTTCTTGTAAGAGATTTTCCATATAAGAAGCCACACATTCCCCCGCCAACCCCCCAACCCCGTAGACTTTTGCAACCTATTACGGACCAAACAAGTTGAAACATGTTTGCCCTGTGGACCATTAGAAAGAGCATAGACTTTGAAATCAAATCTGACAGAGGGGGAATGTCTACTTCTGACTCAGATTTCTCATTAAAGAATGGAATTGATGGTTGGTGTCACTCAGGCTGGTGTGTGATTAAGATACCTCCCAGTGGAAAACCTACCAGTGTGCTTGAATTATATAGTCACTCAGTAAATATACATTTCTTTCCCTCAAAGTTCCAAATCACAACAAAAATATTATTTAAGAAAAATTTTAAAGAGCCACTTAAACTCCAGTGGACTGACCTGCAGTCAGTACACCTGCTTTCAGCCAAAAGTCCACTTCCTACAACTACGCTACTTGACAAAAAGTGTTTATAATTATCATACATGTTGGCCGGGCGCGGTGGCTCAAGCCTGTAATCCCAGCACTTTGGGAGGCCGAGACGGGCGGATCACGAGGTCAGGAGATCGAGACCATCCTGGCTAACACGGTGAAACCCCGTCTCTATTAAGAAATACAAAAAACTAGCCGGGCGAGGTGGCGGGCGCCTGTAGTCCCAGCTACTCGGGAGGCTGAGGCCGGAGAATGGCGTGAACCCGGGAGGCGGAGCTTGCAGTGAGCTGAGATCCAGCCACTGCAGTCCAGCCTGGGTGACAGAGCGAGACTCCGTCTCCAAAAAAAAAAAAAAAAAAAAAAAAATTATCATACATGTAGGCCAAAGGTAATATAAGATATGGAATCAAAGGCCAACTCAGTAACATTTGGGGCAAATTAGAATACTAAAATAAAAATGCATGTTAGACTTTAAATTCAATATGAAGAGTTAACATAAAAAATGTAATTCAGTTATTTCTCAGTTATCCAGAAAATAGTTTGTCACAGTTCCTTACAACTCCCCAGAACTTTGCATAGTTAAGATTAGAGAGAAAAATCTGTATTAATTTACTTTGGTGCTAGTTTCGCTTGGTGACATCATCTCTAAAGTCATCCTAATCACGAGGGTGAACAACTTTGCAGAAGACATTGCTTTTCTAGCAGGGCAAGAGGAGAATAAGTGTCTTTTAAGAGCCTCCAAGCTTTTAATTTGTAAAGTTGAGAACTGTTAGCAATATTTAATCTTTAGCATCAGTTCCTGTTTTAGTGCACAGTAACAAAGAGGTTGGCTGTTTGTTCATGAACTTTTTGCAAGCTTAAATTCCTATGATAAAAGTCAAATTAAACAATAGATGCTACTCAAGGATACAGTTTTTTAAAAAGAGACAAAAATGTAAACATTTTTAAAATGAGATCTCTAGTATTTTCACTGATGTCCACTGTAAGCAAATATTTTGGAGTATATTACAAATAATTTAGGTTATGGTGAGCCCAGGAGTTCAAGACCAGACTGGGCAATAAAAAGGTTAGAATTCTTTTCTTTAGAGGAGGAATTCCAGGCAGAATTTGGCATTTCCTCTGTCAAATTAGTCTGATTCCAAAGCCCATGCTCTTTCTAATATATCACAGGTTAAATCTGCTTAAACAAGTTCTCTTCAAAAAAGGTTTCAAAAGTCTGCACAAATGTGTGTACGTCTGTGTAATGGGATGGAAGCCCACGAAATCCAAATAGTTCTTTTTATGAACAGATGAAATTCAGTAACATTGAGGAAAAGAAATAGTGTTTTTCAAAAGTTTAAATTTAGCTTTAAAAATAGATTATGATTTCTGTGAAAAGACCTTCTTGGTTTGCAATGGGATAAATGGCCTAATTTTCTTGCTCTTGTTAGTAACATGATATTTTGGTTGCCATTCTATGAACTGACATGATCCTGACATAAGAGAATAATTGTGAGTTAATGGAAGATTCTCTAAAACTAAAGCTGGCAATTTTATTACAAATGGTTGATTTAGAGGAGGTGTCAGAAATGGATGATATAATTTGACTTTATTTGTAATATTAACAACTATAGTTGAACAACTTTAATGTAATCAGAAAAGTCAATATATTATTACATCACCGTGATCTCACTCCTTCTACGTCACTAGAGTTTACTTTCTTTATAACCAGATGACTACTTTTGGTTGGCCTAGGACTATCCTGGTTTTAACACTCTAGGTTTCCCTCAGTCCCAACCAAATAGGGATGGCTAATCACCCTATACATAACTGTAGATATAAAGTAGTTAGTGGCTGGACATGGTGGCTCATGCCTGTAATCCCAGCACTATGGGAGGCTGAAGAGGAAGGATCGCTTGAGCCCAGAGAGTGAGACCAGCCTAGGCAACATAGTGAGACTTTGTCTCTACAAAAAATGAAAAATTGGCCGAGCATGGTGGTGTGTATCTGTTATCCCAGCTACTCAGGAGGCTGAAGTGGGAGGATTGTTTGAACCCAGAAGCCTGAGGATGCAGTGAGCTATGATAGTGCTACTGAACTCTAGCCTGGGTAACAGAGGGAGACCTGTCTCTAAATAAATAAATAAATAAAGTAGTCAATGCCTCCTTAAAAGCATTTAGCATATTACTCCAAAACTCTTTTTTTGTAAAGAATGACGTGCAGTTTTTTTTTTTAGTGAGGGAGAGGTATTAAAATATTTGTCATTTGAATTTAGTGGTGTATATCAAAATAGATGGTATAACATTTTCTTTTCAAATCTCAATATTCCTGATTTTGAATCGGGCAACACTGTATTGATCTGCCTCCATGAGTCTCCCTCCCCCAACCATTGTTTTTATGACCTCAATTTCTTGTGAGGCATAGCCCCAGGATGTAGACTGAACAAAGCAACCAAGATGGGCAGGTCCTTGAACTGCTTTGTTCACAGAATGAGAAAACCAACATCATAGTCAGTTCGTCTTTAATTCTCTGCAAGACTTGCTGCACCTCATTAAACCTGAGACCTCGTAAGCAACAAGCTTAGACTAGGCACTAAAGGGATCTCAATTTGGCAAGAAATGGCCAAATCACTCTTGCTGGTGAATTCCAACTTCTCAAATTAAAACCCTTTCCCCGCTACATGTTTACTCTGAGTTCCAGCAGCAATATCCTCTCCAATTGCGGGTTACTTTGCTCCGGAGCAAGTCCTTGGTAGGCATTCTATTCAACACAGTAGCGCTGGAAGTCACAGTGAGGTTTATGGTTCAGCACTGCTGATTTGCCCTGTTCTTCCTAGTTGCTGGAGCAGCCGCAAGGGGCAAAAGGTGACCAGGTCACTTCTACTCCACCTGCTTCTGTTGTTGTTTCTTTTAAATCCTCTTAAGTGGACTTTTAAGTGTGAACTTTGCAACCATGTCCTGGCTAAAGAACAACCTCAGAGGCAGCTGCAGCTTGTTCAAAGAGATGGGCTGGTGGGAATCCCAGACTCTCCTGATTTCTGTTCAGAAACTCTCACTAATCTGGCAACCAGGTGGTTAATGCCAGTGTAGGCCGCATGGACACACAAGTGTCTTTCTTGCCCAAAGTCTGCAGGAGGTCAGCAGCTGGAAACACTGAAGTCTGAATTTCTCACATCCAGGTATAGATGGGGAAGTCAAATATTTCTCCTTGTTTTCCACTTAAAATGCTGAAGAAGAGATAAACTTTAGAAGTCAGCTAGCCAGAATGGCAGAAGTTGCCTATGAGCCCAAAGAGTTTGCATGAATTGTCTATTGGTGTGTCACAAATGACCCTTTTGTGGTGAAAACTGGAATCATGTGGTAGTAATAAGCAAGGACAGTGGAGCCAGTCTGCCTGGGTTCAGTCCCTAGCTCCCTTCACTTAGTGTGGCCTTAGATGAGGTATTGATCTCTCTCTGCACTTCAGTTTTTCCATCTGTCAAATAGGAACAACAAGAGTACATACCTCAGAGGGTTATTTTGAAGACAAAATGAATTAGTATTTGTAAAGTACATAGAACAGCACTGGACACAAAATAAGAGCTGTATATTTTTTAGTTAGTAGTACAGTAACAAACCTAGCACTTTATCAAATAACCTGATATGGGTCTCAGTTCTTGAGATAACATCTGTAAGGTTGACCATTATTATTATTATTTGAGACATGGTCTCACTCTGTTACCCAAGCTGCAGTGCGGTCGTGCAATCATGGCTCACTGCAGCCTCGACCTCCCGGACTCAGTTGATCCTCCCAGCTCAGTCTCCTGGGTAGCTGGGACCACAGGTCTATGCTGATAAATTTTATGAAAACCAGTGGAGTTGATGTTATCATTATCCCTATTCCACAGAGAAGAAAACTAAAGCTCAGTCAGGCTGAGTACGATGCCCAACATCACCCGTTGGTAAATGACAGGGCTGGGACTCACACCCGGGTGTTTCTGACTCCAGAGCCCATAGATTTGAGCCCTCTGCTTTCTGACTTATATAAGGCAGCTTTCTCTCATCTAGGTGACTAGTTCTTGCATCAAAGTTCCTCCTGAAGACCAGTTACCTGATTATGAGCATCAGTAGGTTAAGTCACATTGTCCAAAGACTCCCAAGTTGTGCAAGCTCTGCATTTGTACTTGGGACATTTTTTTCATGACTAGTACACATTTCTTTAGGAAGGGATGGCTGGAGCTGCTTCTGCTACAGAAAGAACCCAGCATGGACCAGCTTCTTCTCACTCAAGCCCTGAAAGTCTGAAACAGGCATCCAAGCTACCTCCAAGAGAACCAGAGAGGACAGCAACTTAAGCCCTAAGGAGCCCTTGTTCTTCAGAGGCAGCGGGGTACAGTGGAAAGATTATAGATTGAGAGCCTGAGAGAGCTTAGCTCTTAGTAGTTGTGAGGCCTTCTGTTATCAGTCCACCTTCTCTAAGCCCCAGGTTCCTCCCTTGTAAAATGAGGGTCATGGTCTCCATTTTGAGGGGTTGTGTGAGCATTAAATAAGCAACTGGAGCTGCACTTTCAGGATCCAAATTTTGACTCCCCTACTTATTATATGTGTGACCTTGGGCAAGCTACATCAGCTCTCTGAATCTGTTACCTCATTGGCAAATGGGGTTAAAGAACCCTAACTCCATCAGTTCTTCTGAGCACTCCCTTTTTGTTCTCTTCTTTTAACTCACTTACATGTGGGCTATGATGGAGAACTCAGATATTTTTAGCTTTAATATAGAAGAAGGAAGTTCTTCAAGAGGAAGGTCTTTGTTGTGTGGTGAAAGCGTATTTAGCTCTGGGGCATGGAAGCAGAGATTGTACCTGAATTATTCATTTTTGGATCCTAGGATCCAGCAGAGTATCCCACACAGATACCAACAAACATTTTAGAAGTGAGTGACTGAATACTAGTGCGTGTAACCATTTTCATTTTTCATGTATCTATCCTAATCATGACCTGCCTTCAGTTTCTTTTTTCCAAAAAGGTAAATATGCGGGCCCAAGATTTTAATGGTTTTTGAAAGGAAAGAAAATTAATTTTCCCTAGTAGGTAGTTCGTAATCTAAGGCAATATCACACAGGCCACAAACTTGCTGTGTGATTTTGTGCAAATAACATAATGTCCCTAGTCATCATGACCTGGAATCACTCACAGAAACTGAATCTAACTTTTGTGTACAGTGACACTCAAATGTCTGCTGCATGAATAAATGATGTTTTTGCTAACAACTAGAACTTGATTTAGTCATGGATAGAACAATATTTAATAGAATAATTTAATATGAATATAAATAATTATTTATGATGATATATAGGGCTGAAGAATGCCCCCCCTCCAAAGATATCCATGTTTTAATGCAAAATTTGGTAGCTGGAAGTTAGTTGTTCATGTAATAAATACTTAAAAATATGGAAGTGATTTTGGAGTTGGATCATGGATACAGGATGGAAGAATTTTGAGGCACATGACAGAAAAAAACAGGTTGCTTTAGACAGGCTGTGGATAGAAATATGGACAGTTAAGGAACTGTTGGTGAGGTCTCAGAAGGAAATGAGAAGCAAGTTAGGGAAAGCCTGTGTTGTCTTAGAGGATACATATATCATCTTAAACAGGATGTTGGTAGAAATATAAAGGTTAAATGCATTGCTAGTACTGGGTACAATGGCTTATGCCTTTAATCCCAGCACTTTGGGGGGTTGAGGTGGGCAGATTGATCAACCCCAGGAATTCAAGATCAGCCTGGGCAACATGGCAAAACCCTGTCTCTACAAAAAATAGAAAAATTAGCCTAGTGTGGTGGTGCATGCCTGTAGTCCCAGCTACTTGGGTGGCTGAGGCAGGAGGATTGCTTGAGCCCAGGAGGTCAAGGCTGCGATAAGCTCTAATTGTGCCATTACACTCTAGCCTGGGGAAGAGAGTGAGACTCTGTCTCAAAAAAAGAAAAGTGTTACTGGTGAAGTCTAAGAAGAAAACAGAAACATCTCATTGGAAACTGGAGGAAAGGAGTCCTTGTTAGTGGCAGAAACTTATAAAAGATGAAATTAGACATTTAGCTGAGGAGACCCCTAAGAAAAGTGTTGAAAGTACAGCCTGGTCTTTTCTCACGGTATATAGTAAAATAAGAAAGGGAAGAGATAAATTGAGGGTAGAACTGTTAAGCAAAAGGTAACCAGAATTAGATAGCTTCGGAAATTCTCAGCCTGTCCAGGTTGCAAAAGATGCTAAAATTTGGAGATCCACTGTTCAGGAAAGTGTGCTCTGGAGAGGAAGCCAAGGTTGTGACTGGACAACCTTTTGCTACTGCTTTAGAACTTACCAAAATATCAAAATGTTTATTTATAGAGAGAAACCTTTAAAGAGATTGTGGTGTGACTCACGGATCCATGGATCCCCACAACCATCTTAGGAGAAGCTGGGCCCAGAGATGGAATTATCTAGAAAAGCCCTGTGGAGAATCATCTTATCTAATGGCGTGAATACTCATGATATACATGGGAGACCCACAACATTTTTGAGACTGTTGTATCAGCAGTAACACTGCCAGGTTTGACTGGAAAACATAGGAGGAAATGAGGGAAGCCTGTCTGACTTTCAAAATTCTACAAGCAGGAAACAGGCTGATAAAACTACTCAGCAGAAAACATGTGCTGCCCTTCAAGAAAAAGAAAGGATGACCTTGAAGGTGGAGGCTTGGGCCACCTTTCATTTTTTCTTTTTTGAGATGGAACATCTGTAACTGTTATCCTATCTCACCACTGCATTTTAGAATCAGGCAACTTAATGGAGAGAAATTTTGCCCCGGAATGGATGATACCCAGAGTTCCAACCATGCTTAACTTAGATGACCTAGATGATGAGCTTTGGACTTTTGAGTTGATAATGTTTGGATGAGGTTTTGAACATGAGTTGGTGCTTTAATGGGTTAAGACTCTGGGAGATGTTAAGATGGGGATAAATTTTGCATGTGGGATGAACATGGCAGGATGAACATGAACTTTCAGGAATGTCTGTGGTAGACTAAGAAGAGTTCCTCAAAGATATCACGTCTTAATCCCTGGAACCTGTGAAGGTTACTTTTTGTGGCAAAAGAAAAGAAAAGGACATTGCAGATACACTTAAACTAAAGATCTTGATATGATGAGATTATCCTGAGCCCTCCAGGTGGGCCCTAAATGCAATTGTATATAATATTATAAGACAAAGGCAGAGGGGGATTTGCACACAGATAAAGAGGGGACTGTAACGTGATCACAGAAGCAGAGACTGGAAATATGTGATGACAAGGAAGCCAAAGAATGCTGGCAGCCACCAGAAGCTGGAAGGGCAAGGAACTGATTCACCTCTAAAGCCTCCAGAAGGAACATGGCCCTGCTGACACTGTAATTTCAGTCCGGTTATACTGATTTCATTCTGTGAGAAATGAAGAAAATAAATTTGTGTTGTTTTAAGCCATCAAGTTTGTAATAATTTGTTATAGAAATAATGGGAAACAATACTAATTACTAATAATGGCAATTAACTTGTGGATTGCTGCCTTTTTCATGTAATTCCAATAGTGTGGATATTAAGTAAAGCTTCCTACATCTGCACAGTTGTGTCTACATAGGAAACTTGACTCAATATGAGAGACAAATCTTTTATTCTATACTAAGAACAGTGGTTTCCAGACTTAGCTGAATACTGCAATCACTGGGAGAGATTAAAAATCCCAGTGCCCAGCCCCAATCTAAACCAATTACATCAGAATCTCTGGAGGTAGAACCCAGGAATCCATACATTTTAAAACTCCCAGGTAATCCCAAAGTGCAGCCATGTGTGGGAACCACTGACTGAAGAGAAAGCATGAATATCTCTATTTGTGCTTGGACCTCTGCCTATAATCCTGGGTGTGAATTTTCAACAGCCTGCTAAGTGTCCATACCTGGTTGCCTCTATGGCACCTAAACTGAATGCATCAGAAACTCAACTCATTCCTTTCTCCCTGCAAACTTGCTCCTCCTCCTGTGCACCAAGCACACATAGTGGCACCTTCAGCTTCTCTGTCACCTTGGGGGTCATCTTGTGACCACCTTACTCCCTGTTTCCCACTCTGCCCCATCCCCAGACACTTCTTTTGTCCATTCTGTGGACCATGGTGCCCTACAGAGGGAACTTCGAAGGCTTTGGGGAGGCTTCAGAGGGTAGAGTGGAGGGGAATAAGTGGATTCAAAGTTGGAGCCTCCCCCAGCTTTACAAAGAACTGCTGTTTTGTTTGTTTTTTTTTTAAGTATCTAGGCCAGGTGTGGTAGCTCATGCCTATAATCCCAGCACTCTGGGAGGCCGATGTGGTAGAATCGCTTGAGCCCAGGGGTTCAAGACCAGCCTGGGCAATGTAGTGAGGCCCTATCTCTACTAAAAATTTAAAAAGTAGCCAGGTGTTGTGGCACACGCCTGTAGTCCCAACTACTCCAGAGGCTAAGGTAGGAGGATCACTTGAGCCTGGGAGGTTGAGGCTGCAGTGAGCTGTGATCATGCCACTGCACTCCAGCCTGAGCAATAGAGTGAGACTGCCTCCCCCCAAAGAAACAAAAACTAATTAATATATTAAGGATCTAAGAAAGATTTCATTTGAAAAATGAGTTCAGCTGTTTAAAAAATAGAAAAAACAATACAGCAGTGCAGCTACACTACACACCCTGAGTTTCAAACAGAAGACAGAGATGTTTTCATGGGGGCAGGAACACAGGGAGCTGCTGGGAGAAAGCAGCTTCATTGCTTACTGTGTCTGCTCAAAATGGCAGCACGGAAGCTGTGGGTGGAGGCCCAGGCACAGAAACAATTGCTGCGAGAAGTCTGAAGGGGCAGGCAGGCCAATTTTTGGAGCCAGAAGCTACTCCTTGCTGCAAAAATAGGAGGTATTTCTTTTCATGCATGGGTAAACCAAGATTCTGAGAGTTTAAGACACTTGTCCAAGGCACACAGCTAGTAAATGGGGGCTTCTAGATTTCATCTGGGGTCTTGCTCATCCCCAAAGCTCTCAGGCTTAAAGTCCTGGTTTTGCCTTTCTATTTTCATCCTATCCAGTGGTTTTTCAAACTTTGGTGTGTGGAAGAATCACCTGGATTGTCTGTTAAAGATTCTAATTCTTAGGTCTAGTTTTTGGGAGTTAATATAGCAGATCTGGACGGGGATGCGTCCCAGGTGATTCTTATGCAAGCAGGCTACAGACCACACTCTGGAAAATCTCGTCTAGGTTTTATGTGGGATTCATATGTGTGGAAGATGCCCTTGGCTCCAAGAATGTGGTGAAGACTCTGAAGCACTTATTCCCACTCCCCAACCTCCTACTTTCCAGAGAGAGACTTGGGTTTAGGGTGGTTACAGGGTTGGGGGAGTGGGCTTCTCCAGGGGAGTGGGCTTCTGTGGCATCTGAGCAAGACTCTACCAGGAACAGGAGCAACTGAACTTCCCATGGGGAACACCTGGTTCCTTCCCAACCCTTCCAAAATTCCACCGATCCCAATTTCTGTAGAGAGTGGGTGAAAAGGACTCACTTCCAGGATTGAATTTTGCAACCAGAATGGCCAAATGTTGCAGTGGCTATTGGCTTTGCTCCCTTTTTGGCCTGCCTGAAAGAGGTCGTTAAAAACTCACTTATCTGTTGATCTGGCTCTCAGCTGCAGGATGCCTTCTGCTACCAGGCTCATAATGGCAGCTTTGAAGTCCAGCACAAGTGTGAATTTATTGTTTTATAAAGACCAGATTCCTGAACAGGTCATAAATTACCTTGTTAGACAAAGGCTTCTGGGGAAATGTAATGTGTTGAAATCCTTCAGTGGGTGATTATCCTAACACATTGCTGGCAGAGCAAATAACTGGCACGCAGACACCAAAATCCAACAGCTGCCAAACTCCAGAGCAGTGCAGCCAGGCTAGGCTTTGAAATCTTAGTTAAACATTTCTCCTAGGTGAGAAAGAGAGCGAGAATAGCATTAAAAAAAAAAAAAAAAAAAAAAAAGAATTGACTTCCCATTCCTGATCTTGTTTAGGAGAATTCTGCCTTTAGATTCCATTGAAATATAAGTAATTACCATTATATGGATTGTGGTGGCATAATTCTCTTTGGTTGCAAGAAGATTCCTTCTCACTGCGGATGCATCATCTTTCCTGGGCTCACACCTTTCCTACCTGTCTAGGTGACCTTCCACAGTTACAACTGGCACAATTAGCTCTTTGACACTAATCACTGATTGGCCATTAGCTGATGATACTTGGAGCTCCTCTCTTGTCTCCAGACCTGGTATGAAATACCAGCCTCTGTTATGAATTGTCTTCCTCTCTTCTTTCCTTTAATAAGTTTATGCTACCTACAACTAAATGAAAGGACTTGAATAGAATCAAAATGCCAACTGAAAATAAAATTGTGTCAAAACCTGAACAATAATATTTCTTATATAACAATATTTTAAGATATGGTTAGAAAAGTAATATATGCTCATTGTACTGAATCTAGAAAACACAGAAAATGCAAAAAAGGAAAGTAAAACCTATCCAAGAGTTCATCAAACAAAAGGAGCTACTGTTTACATTTTGGCTAAAAAAGTGGGCTTATACTAGAAGACATTGTTTTGTAACCTGCGTTTCCACACAGCTAAATATCACAGACATTTGTTTGTGTCATTAAGAATTCATCTACAATATCTTTTTCAACATTTGCAAGGTAGACATACTCCTAAGTTTGTTGATCAGAAGAAAGATATGTCTGCCCTCGTAGAACTTTGTGAGAGTGTAAGAACATACTTCTAAAAAAATGGTGAAATGCCTTTTAAAACTGTTAATATTGGTTGTATACACATATTCCAATCAAATTATGGTCACTGATGTCATATAAAATCCTCAGGAATTAATGTTGATTACCATATAATACTGGATCTGATTTTTTTTTTTCTCTTTCTTTATTATACTCCTTTTAGCACAGGACCTGGACCACAGTAAGTGCGTAGCAAATATTGGTTGGATGAATCGTTGGTGAATAGGTATGTCAAATATAACTGAAGTTCGTTTGCTTATCAAAAATTGGGTCTTCTTTCTGGAATTCAGGAAGGGAAGTCAAACCTAAATGCCATGGTAGCTCTTCTCTTCTTGGATAATTGTTCAGACAAGAGAGGATAAACTGAATCAGATAGCATTTTGAGAAGTCCCTTCCACACCCAAGTTTTCTCCTTGTAGGTAGAGAGCGCTGTGCTGAAGTTCAAGACACATTCATATCATGACACCGCAATATACCCTCTGGAAAGGAAGGGGCCAGGTCAACTCCATACTGTTCAGACAAGTGCGTTGGTTTATTAATCTCAGCAGCAAAAGAAACAGTTCTTTGCAGAGAATTGTGGGCTTTGAGGAATACATTAAAGTCTGTGCTGTCCCAGAGCAAGACATAAGCTTGACGTATGTGGTATTCAGAGACTCAGAAACTGGAAAAAGCTGAGATTAGATCAATTTTTTTTCACCTGTTTGATTTGTGTCTGATGCCTACATCTTGACAGATAGTTAGCAGGTCACATAGAGTACCTGGAAGGCACTGAAATATTACAACTTATGGGTACCTGGCTCTGGACGGTATATGTTAAGAATCATTCTGAAGTTGGCTTGCTAGATCTCTGACACTTGTGAAAAAATGATCATAGAAAATGTTTGAATTTGCTTTAAGGCAGGACCTAATAAACATGTGTGCATTATGGGAACTGAAGCAGCAAATCTGTTATTTTTGCTAAGGACTAGAAAACTCTTTGAGAACAGAATGGGATGAGAGGGAAGGTTTGATGAATTAGAGAGGGTGAGGTAAAATATGTAAATGTCATTAAAGAAAGGTTAACAAAATAGAGCTGGTTTTTGCAGGGGAGGGAATTTTGACTTTCAGAAGCGAAGCAAAAGAAATGGCTTGGCCGGGCGCGGTGGCTCAAGCCTGTAATCCCAGCACTTTGGGAGGCCGAGACAGGCGGATCACAAGGTCAGGAGATCGAGACCACCCTGGCTAACATGGTGAAACCCCGTCTCTACTAAAAATACAAAAAACTAGCCGGGCGAGGTGGCGGGCGCCTGTAGTCCCAGCTACTCGGGAGGCTGAGGCGGGAGAATGGCGTAAACCCGGGAGGCGGAGCTTGCAGTGAGCTGAGATCCGGCCACTGCACTCCAGCCTGGGCGACAGAGCGAGACTCCGTCTCAAAAAAAAAAAAAAAAAAAAAAAAAGAAATGGCTTGATGGTCAAGTTTTCCTTCACAGAAGAGAGAGACCCAGTGAGCATTCATTTCTGGTCAGTTCTATGTCAGCTCTCTTCTTGACACTTGGGCAGTGTTGGGCAATAACCACCAGCTTCTCTGGAGAAATGGGGGCATTATAGCCAGTGAGTCATAGGACTGGAATTCAGGTCTATGGTTTGTGTTCCAAACCCTTTATTCTTTGCTCAGCGGTCAGAGGGCAGACCCTGGCAGCAGAAGCTCAGGTTTCAGCCTAGGGCTCTGCCACTTCATAGCGCTGTTACTTGGGCAACTTACTTACCTTTCAGTTAGATAGAAAAATCTTCAAAGGAAAAGTTCTCTTCTGAGTAGAAACTCACAGATAGTGATTAGGAAAGCAGATTTTCTTCAGATCAAATCAGCTTTAGAACCTCTATTTCTATATTTAAGCTTGTGGGACTGCATATGACTCTAGGCTCCTTGTACGTTTCCTTTTGGCTATTTCACAGACATCTCAGTCTCACCATGTGAGCTTGAGAAAACATTTACCATGCACTTCATAAATCCAGCTGGGACTGTCAATACCATCCACTGTCATCCCCATATTGCATTAGACTACAAGCTCCAAGAGGGTAGTAACTGTGTTGACTTCACTCATCAGCACAGGCTCAGTTCCTGGCAGAATGCAAAACACATTGCAGACGCTCAGTGTTTGCCTCTTCTGTCGTTCAAGCTCTAGTTTGTCCCCTTTCCAGGACCTCCACGCAGTATCAGCAGATTAGAATACCAATCTGATGTTTTATCTACTTAAATATCTTAAATGTTCCCCACTGCAGGAAGAAAAATTCATAGAGGCCCTCCTGATGTGAACTCTGCCAAGCTTTCTGCCCATGTCTTTTCTGCTCCCTAGGCCCTGCTCTGAGCCCCAGTTGGATAGAAATACCCCAGTGTTTCCAGGCATGCAAACACTGAGCTTCTGCAACGGGTTTCAAGCTGGAGACAGACCCATGAGGAGCACAAGACACCCAGCCCACCCCCTAAAACCAACCCCCCGCAAAAAATCTGTGGGTTTCCCAGTGCTGGTTGGCATCAAAATCATGCTACTGAAGATCGGGTTATAACCTCCCCAAATATGCCACTTCAGTGTAAGGATTGTTTTGAGCTGAAAGCAGTGAGCTCTCTGCCCTCCTTCTTTCTGTCTAAAAGCTGGATATGAATCTCCCTTTGTGAAGGTGAGATAAATTTCATTTGTAAAGATGTTTCCCTCTCCTGTGCCAGGAAGTGGAGAACAACTCTCAACTTCATAACAAACCTTATTAAACAATGCTTATTTGCCTTACATTTCCTAGTAGCCCTCTCACAACCTCTCAAGTCATTTTTATTTATCTAGTCCCTTCTTCACACTTTATTGCCTTTTGTAAAGATGGTATATTAGACCCCGATTCTAACTACTCCTTTGAGAATAATCTCCTACATCACTGAGTTCTCTCACATATATGCACATTGTGTATATAAACAAACTCTGGGATTTTTTTATTCTGTTAATCTGTCTTCTGTCAGTTAAATTTACAGGCCCTAACTACTGAACATAAGACTGTAGAGAAAAGATAGGGTTTTCCCCTGTATATTTTTCAGAGGAGGCATTATACGGATTAGTCCCGGCATTCCATTAAAAAGTTGTTGCTGGGAAATGTATTTTCAAGAGGGAAATAATTCATTTTTTGAGTACATCTGTCAAGATCACCTTAAAGATAAGTAAAGCTTTTGCTTCTAGAAAATACACCCTACATACAACTGACCAGCCAGAGTCACCATGCTGGAGCGTCCTTCCTTCACATCTGTGGGAAGCTCATATTCTGCTGCCTTCACTTATGTCTCATCTGGGGACAGAGACAATTCTGGGACCAGATGAAGCTCTGTCCCCCCAAAAGGGGCACGGGCTGAGGTGTCTTGAGGATGGAACTAGTATGGTTAAGAGAATGACTGGGAGAGATTCTTCAGGAAGTTTCTGGAAGAGAGTTGGAGAACACCAGAAGGAAGAGTGAGTGCGGACAAGGAGAAGAGTGACCTCTGCTCAAATCTTAGTCTTCTGCCCTGTGATCCACCTCAGGACATGAGTTAAAGTCCATGCACAGTTTTTGGGGACACCCAGAGCTGCAGAATTTCTGGTTACTATGACACTGGAACATCTACCTTCCAATTTGTGGTCCACCCTCATCCCCAGCAGAATTAAAAAACAACACATTCCCTCCCCATCCCAACCTGCTCCCTTCCTTCTCCTCTCCTCCCTGCTCCCTTCCTTCTCCTCTCCTCCCTGCTCCATTCAGGAACTTCTTGCTAGTTCACTAAATGCATTGCTGAGCTTTCAGGTGGACAGACTTGTGTTCTTTTTCTCCTACAGATAGGTTGTCTCTGGTCACTGCATTTATATCCATTGTTATGCCAGTATCACAAGACCATTATGTTATCCTTGTTTCAAATGAGGGAACCTTTTCCTAAACTCTAGGAAGTGGACTTTTGTGGGTGTGTGGATATAGGGAAAAGCTGAGTCCCCCAAAGAGGCTAACTACTATTAACCAGTTGATGGTCAGTGGCTACATTCTTGAGGAATTTTAGACTTATCCATCATCACAAAGAGTATATTTTTTACAAGTTCTGTGTGAATTGGTTCTGTCTGTGTGTTCCTACCCTTGAAAGTTCATTTTGAATCTTCTAGCTCCTCAGTGTGGTTCATAACCCTTCCTGTGATTGGCGCTTCATCTCTCTTGTTCTCCCTTGGGCCACTGGATGTCAGTGGGAAAAGTCTAACGATGACTCCTCCTTTGACGATGTGAGTCCCTGTGGGTATTCAGCAGGTAAAGAGAGTAGCAGCGGCACCAGTGTTCAGTCAATATTTCCTTTTGAAGGTGTGGAAGCCCTGGATCATCAGCCTGCCTTTGCTTGACAAATGCTGGAGATAATGAAAGCGAAGGTGTGGAGTGGAACAACCAAGACAGTCCCGGCACGTCTCTCATCACCACCTGTTTGACGAGCTCATGTTTATTCCTCTCCTTTGAAGGGCTGGCAGGCTGTGTGAACTGGGCTTGAGCCGCCGAATACCCAAATACTGGAGCAAAGCAAGGCTGGAAGACAGATGAAGGGAATGCTTTGAAACAATATTGCTTTCTCTAATTAGTGCAGACAGAGAGCCCCCTGAGGAGCTTCAGGTGACCTCAGCCTTGCAAGGCTCAGGTATTCTCAGAAGTGTCAGGGGCTGGAAACCTATTCACTTTGCACTGACTAGTCTGGGAATCTTGAAAGAGTCTGTTTTCTTTCCATCCATGATGCTTCTGGGTGTGCATGTGGTGGGCTGGGGATGGAGTGGGAGATTCTCTGAGATAGTCATTCTCATTGTCCTTTTGGTTCTGATCTATTATATGCACAGAAAATACAGTGGTTCTTTTAAACCGCAGGACTGAGAGCTTGGCAGGGCAATACTAGATTAAAAGTCGGACGAATCATATCCTAGTTGGACTCTACTGCTCCCCGACCACAAGAATTCAAAAAAATCTCCTGAACTTTCTGAGCTGATTTCCTCATTTGGATAATGGAGCAAATAATACCTGCCCTTTACACTTTACAAAATGGTTTTGAAGGAGCTTTGTGGACTGAAAAGTACTTTGGGAATGTAAGGACCTCCTGGACAAGACATTTTCACAAAAGAGCTATGATTACAGAAGTACTTTCAGCATATTTTATTTTCTCATGGTAGATCAAGGATGTGTCTTTCAAGGGTGTGTCTTTAGATAGTTTAAATCTTCACAGATTCTTACCTTTGAAAATATAGGACAGTAAGATCCTAGGCTTTTTTTACGTCTGCATCATAACAAAATAAGAAACACCGGCCCTCTGTAATTGGTTAGAAATGCAACTTCCTTGAAAGTCTGTTCTTGCTGGATATTCTTAGCTCAAATGCTTCCCAGTCTGGTTAGATAAAAAAATTAGTATGACCTTCTTTTGTGTTGTTTATTGGCCAATATGTTTCATGCTTCATTTGCCCTCAAATTCATATTTTTATTCATCAGAGTATTTGCTCTGCCTCTGTGTGTGTGTGTGTGCATGTGTGCATTTGCTGCACAGCCAAAGAAAAACCTTTGCATGTTAAACACTGGCCACGTGATAGAGTATTTATTTTTTATTTTGCAGGCTACATGATTTCTATACATTGTTTTAAAACCAGAGCAAAGGAAAAATATTATGAATTGTGCTTCAAACGAGCAGCCTCTGACATGCCTAAGATGGTGAGGGTCAGTTTCTATTCCATGCAAACCTTTTAATTACATGCAGTCTGAATCCGGGCAGCCGTCTCTGACCTGGAGTCTCATACCGACTATCATGCACGCTGATGGGTGCCGTCCGCTAGTCCCCATCCTTCATGTGAGTCAGTAATTCTGTCATGCCCTCCCAGCAGGCAAGAGGGCCGGAGCGAGGCTGGTTTCCTTGCAATTAATGAACAGCAATAGCACATAATTATGAAATTCCTAAGGAGGACTCCCCTTTTAGCAAAAGGAGAGTTCATCTTCTCTCCCTTCTGTTGCCAATTCCCTCACCTAAGTCACAACTTATCAGGTTTAGGGATTTTATAATTTTTATTAAGTCATCTTCATTGACTATTTTTATTTATTTATTTTTATTTTTAAGGCAGAGTCTTGCTCTGTCACCCAGGCTGAAGTACAGTGGGATGTTCACAGCTTACTGCAACCTCCACCTCTCAGGTTCAAGTGAGCCTCCCACCTCAGCCTCCTGAGTAGTTGAGACTACAGGTATGCACTACCATGCCCAGCTAATTTTTTTTTTTTTTCTGTATAGATGGGTTTTTTTATGTTGCACAGGCTGGTCTTGAACTCCAGAGCTCAAGTGATCCTCCTGCCTTAGCCCCCAAAGTGTTGGGATTACAGGCGTCAGCTGCCATGCCTAGCTGACTACTTGTTTGTTAACTGTTATACACTTACCTTAAAATGTTTAACCCCAGGAGCAGATGGTTAAGTTAATGACCCTTGTCATCTTATTTGTTCCTTTGTTCCTCATTCCTCTTCCCTTGCATGCCCTCACAGGTAACCATTTCAATGTATTTACTGTAGACCGTGTGTGTGTGTGTGTGTGTGTGTGTGTGTGTGTGAGAGAGAGAGAGAGAGAGAGAGAGAGAGAGAGAGACTGTGTTCTTCTAAATGGCCATGAGTTTTCATCATTGATTTTTCCTCTGCACCAACTCTTAGGAGGTTTCAGTTCACCCTGGATGTATTTTTGTTTCATGGCAAGTGAATCACATATGTATACACTCGAGTCTACCATTTTCACCTGGAAATGTGGCTGGAGTTATTAGGAATTCTGTCTCAGTGAGTCTTTTTATTCGTCTCTTCTGAGACCTAACCCACCTGACAGAGCGTATGAATCTTAAGCTTTGGAAAGTGTTTCCTGAGACTCTCCAGTCATTGAGGAAGAGAAAACTGATGGGAAGATGCAATGAAACTGGGGTGTGGGGAAACTGAGTAACAGTAGATGTCACTGGAAATATAGACACCTGGGTCAGTCACTAGGCATGAACCCTTGAGCAATTTATATAAGCCACCCAAAGCCTTGGTTTTCTTACCTATAACATGGACTTAGTACCTGAACCATAGGTTTGAGTTGCAGTTAAATGAAATAATATATTGTCTGGCAATAAGCTCAGTGCCCAGCATATACATGGTGCTCAGTAGGTGTTGGTTGAATCAGGGTGTCTTTGTGGAGTGGTTTGAAATTTCCTGCTGAGTTTAGGTACAGGGGAAGAGCCCTTTACGTGGAAGGACAGCAAAAGACAGGTGCGAGTTGCTGCTAAGGGCTCATTATATTTGCATCAAGAAGAAGGCAGAGATGCAGGAACAACAATGAACCTTCTTAGAGCTACTTAGAGCTACAACAATAGGACCTACTTGGAGCTACTACTTCTTAGGCGGTTGTGCAGGAGAACTGGGGCAACATTGAGATATCTACATTTGTCTATTTTTTCTTTTCAATGTTGCTTCTTTAATTGTTCAACTACAGAAACAGTGACTGTCTACGAAGTGAGAGTTGGGAGCTTGAATCTAAGAGTCAACTGTGGGCCTTGGTTTCCTCAAGAGGGGTTGACATTTCTCAGTAGGGCCGTGCAATTCTTCACTGCATGGGACAGATCCAGGACTGCAAAACAACAGCACCTCAGTCATTGTCACAACCAGCCTCTCGCCCCATTCCACATGCCCCTTAGGGTGAGTGCCTGGATCTCTAAGGCTTCTTCCAGTGCTTGCTTTCAAGGTGTAAACAGTGGGTGAGAAAGCACTATCATATTGGTAGTGATAAATGATCGTTTCCTGTTACTTCCAAATTATCTTTGGGAGAGAGGGCAGATTCATTGAAAGAAAATACAGTCTGGTATAACAGCGACCAGGGAAGACTGAATTCTCTTTGGGAGCCCAACTTCATTCTCTGCATGTAAGACAAAACCACCCCACCTCACACAATTCTTGTAGGACTGAATCATGATGACATTCACTAAGGGAGAAATATAGACCTTCACTTTGGCTGTGTGTTCAATATATTTTTTAAAAGATGATTGTTTCTGTGGTTACCAGGAACCAAATATGACAACTTTTTGGATAACAGCACAGGCCAGGAGCGGTGGTTCACACCTGTAATCCCAGCAGTTTGGGAGGCCGAGGCGGGTGGATCATCTGAGGTCAGAAGTTCGAGACCAACCTGGCCAACATGGTTAAACCTTGTCTCTACTAAAAATACAAAATTAGCAGGGCATGGTGGCACATGCCTGTAATTCCAGCTACTTGGGAGGCTGAGGCAGGAGAATCACTTGAACCTGGGAGGCGGAGGTTACAGCAAGCCGAGATCACACCATTGCACTCCAGCCTGGGCAACAAGAGGGAAACTCCATCTTAAAAACAAGCAAACAAAAAACCAGACAGCATAGATATCTATGTGTCAAGAACTCAAATGTATATATAACATATATACATCATATCTCTTATATCATGTTTCTTGCATATCATATAGAGAATGTTGACTTCTCTGTATGACATGGAAAGTGGGCACAATCTCGTCTCTCTGCCTCCAACTCTGTCTTAGCACACCTCAATGATGAAGGTTTTTCAGGCTCAATGATCTCCCCAGACTTCTTAGGGTGGGGGAGAGGTTCCTTGCATATACTCTGCAACAAGAAAAGGGAATGGAATCAGGTTGGAAGATCCCTGAGGGAAGCTATTTGGAGCTTTAGTTTACCATCTCCTGGAAACCTTTTCCTCATTCCTTTGCTAGATCAAATGCAAAATAAAGTTGTTAAATGGAACAGGAAAAGGTCCTCACGATTGTTGAAGGCTGTGATATGTATCTTCAGATTTGGACAAAAGGAAGGCCATCTCTTCAGCTGCTAATTGAGGTAGTGTTAGAGGGACAGTGGGCAGATGCCTTTGACATTTAGAGAACTAGACCAGATGCTTTTAGCAAGTTAAAATCAGATTTTGGATTTATATTTATATAGGTAAATACTCTCCTTTTGCCTTCTAGTGTTGTTCTCTGTATTTATATAGCTGCATTGTGCTTTGGATACAATCACTGTGATTACCAATGTTTATTTAAAATTAGGAAATATTTATTTTTCCGTGAATTCATTTTCCCCCTATTTTCAGATGTGGTAAAGTCAAATGTCTTCATGATGAAGAAGGCCCAGGAAGGGAGTTTAGCCAAATAGCTCTTATTCATTTGAGTCAGACTAAGTTTTCTGTCACCGCTTCAAAAGGGAAACTTCCAAGGCTGGGCGCGGTGGCTCACGCCTGTAATCCCAGCACTTTGGGAGGCTGAGACAGGCGGATCACGAGGTCAGGAGATCGAGACCATCCTGGCTAACATGGCGAAACCCCGTCTCTACTAAAAATACAAAAATTAGCCAGGCGTGGTGGCGGGCGCCTGTAGTCCCAGCTACATGGGAGGCTGAGGCAGGAGAATGGCGTGAACCTGGGAGGCAGAGCTTGCAGTGAGTGGAGATTACGCCACTGCACTCCAGCCTGGGCGACAGAGCAAGACTCCGTCTCTAAAAAAATAAAAAAATAAAAAAAAAAAATAGGGAAACTTCCCACTTACTAGGATTTTTATCTTCAGGTCTAGAGTGACGCTTTCTCCCTGCTTCCAGGAAAGGAGTTTAACCATTTGGTTAAACTATTTGGTTAAACTGATTTGGTTAACTATTTGGTTAAACTCATTTACTCATTTGAGTCAGACTATGTTTTCTGTCACTATTGTATTCTGTCACTATTTCAAAAGGGAAACTACTCACTTGCTAGGATTTGTATCTTCAGGTCTAGAGTGACCCTTTCTGCCTGCTCTGTCTTTCACATAGGGCAAGGAGGACGGTGATCAACTGAACCTCAAAATCTCAGAAACTCCATCACGGGAGAGGTGGGACTTCTCCTTCTGGTTCACTCATTTTGATGAAAGAATTTCAAGAAAGGTCTTTCCCCTGCAATGGGAACATCTTGGCTTCCTGCTGCCTTTCCAGGATCAGACCACCACTTTAGGTCTCATCTACAGGAGTGACATGTTAGGATGAAATATTCACTGGGTGGCTTTTGGATGACTTTTTAATCACCTCTGGCTCTACATCTTAAAAATGGAAAAATGAGGAATTTCTTTTCAAGTTGGCTGTTTATATTCCTGCCAAACTATTATGTTTCTGCTTCTAGCTTTCACTAATAGTAGGTCTTGATGTAAAATGTCCACAGACAGCCTGGGGCATGAGAATGGCCTCTCCCGACTCTGACGGGGCTTCCTCGAGGCCCTCTGTGTCCTCTCTGGGACCCAAGTACAGGGCTCCCTTCACGCTTCTTTCCTTTGGGGGAATGGTTAGGTATGTAATTTAATCAATTTGGGCTGCTTGCCTAAGGTTGTTAAGCAGCAGGTGTTGATCATAGGAGTAATTACTAAGGGCTGCATACCCCAAAATGATTTATAACCTGCGATCTAAAGCAAAAAAAAAAAAAAAATTCTCACTTGTCAGATCTCCTTCTTCCCTCACCCTGCCCCAAATGTGCTGACGATAATTAATCCACTTCTGAGCACCTCGCCCGCCATGAGGTGTCTCCTCCTGCCTGTGCTGGAACATACCTCTACAGATGTACACATAGAGCGGGCTCCATGTACTAAATCCACACAAAGGGCCATCCCGCCCTTCTCAGCTCACATTTTATAACGCTCAGTCTGAAATGACCTTTAAAAAGCCAGATAATATTTTATTTACCTTTTTTCTCCCATTTACTGTTAAATGTTAATGAAGGTAAGAGATTCAAATTCCTGCTAATAAAACATTTTAATTGACTCAAGTGTAACCATAACTGTAAATTGGCTACTTTATATGAACGACCTTAGAGCTTCCCTGCCCCCAACGCTATGGCCTGTGCAATTTTGGAAGTTGGCAGCAAACATCTTTGTTCTTCCTGGGCTTCATGTACAGTGTGTCGGCCTTCAGCTCCAGGACAGGCAACCAAAGGTGACTTTGGATCCCTCTCTTCAACAGAATTGACTGCCCTTCATCCCTCCCACAGCCTCTTTCTATTGAAACTCTTCGACTTCAGGGCCTATTCTAAGCATGGCCTCCTCCGGGAAGCCCCCCCACCGCCCATCTCCACTTCCCTCTCATACTCCTCCAAATGACCATTGCATTTTGATATTTTCCTTGGGATACCTCCCTCTTTACCTTCTGTCAGAGTAGCTTCTGTGGCTGTGTTATCTCTTTTCTCACATTAGAAACCCTAGGCATACCCAGTGGTCAATAAGTATCTATTACATTGAATTAGCTGATTCAAGTGAGAGGAAGAAAACAGCAATTTTATTGGTCTATGCCATATCAATTCTCTAGGGCATTCTGAAAAACATGTATTAAATGCCCTTTGTTTGACTTCCTTAGGCCAGGCCACTCAGGATTCACAACTTGTAGTAACTTACTGCTTTAGAGAGAAAGTTTTAAAAAAGAATGGTGTAATTCACACCCCTATAAAAATTTTTTAAAAGCAGGGGTGACCACTCTACAGTTTTTATGTAGGATGAGATTAGGTGGCTAAAGAAAATGACCGAGCCATGGGTGCTTTTCTCTTGCTGAAGCTCTGGTGGATCATAGGCCATAGGTGATTGGGTCTAGGCTCCTGAGAGCTGCTGGGTTTAGATGGTAGATAGGTCAGTTTCTTGAGAACAGCATCTATCACCAGTGAGCTGTGGGCTGCTGGTGGAAGAGGTGGCTTCTGCTGAAGACCATACCTGAAAAGAGGCAGAAGAGAGGTTAAGACACTAACCATTTAGTTTCTGTGTGATCTTGAGCAAGTTATTTTACCTGTCTGTGACTCAGTTTCCTCCACTGTAAAATGGGGGTAATTGCAATATCTACCTCATAAAGATAGGTTGACAATTAGGTGTTTTAAGTGCAAAGGATTTAAGTGAAAAGTTCTTGGGGCCAGGTGTGGTGGCTCATGCCTGTAATCCCAGCACTTTGGGAGGCTGAGGCAGGCAGATTGCTGGACGTCAGGAGTTTGAGACACCAGCCTGGCCAACATAGTGAAACTTTGTCTCTTCCCAAAATACAAAAAATTAGCCAGCCCTGGTAGCATGCACCTGTAATCCCAGTTACTCAGGAGGCTGAGGCAGCAGAATCCCTTGAACCCAGAAGGTGGAGGTTGCAGTAAGCTCAGCTTGCACAACTGTACTCCAGGCTGGGCAACAAGAGCGAAACTCTGTCTAAAACAAACAAACAAACCTGATTTTAAACAAAGTTGTTGCAATAATGTCTGGCACACAGTGAATACTCAGTAAATATTAGCTTTTATTACCTTTTCTATTCTGGAAGCAGAAAAAGCATGGTAAAAAGGTGAAATACTTTTTCTCCTTTCCATTAGAAAGTCCTTGAACTTTAGAAAAGGGATACCTTAATTATATCTAACTAGCTCCCTTCACCTAACCCACAGTTGCTCTCTGGGAATCTTTTCACTCCAGGCCCATTTCAAGAATCACCTCTTCCGGGAAGTCTTCCCTGATGCCTGACCTCTCCTCTTCCTCCTCCACATTTCTACAGCATTTTGATACCTGCCACAGAACACTTCTGAATATGGCCAATACCTACTTTCCAGTTTCTGGGAGTCTCTTTCCAATCACCTAAGTCAATGGATCTAAACTACCTTCCTGTGGAATATATTGATCCTAGAGCTAAACAAAGATGCTTTGCTGCTGAGATTAAATAATGGCATTTAGTTCTCCATTTGCAGAAAAATAAAAATTAATGGATGTTTTTCTCCATTATAGATTTTCCTTCCATAAATTCTGCCTCTTTTGTCAAGACCTACTTCCACTTCATTATCTACAAGTCCAGCCCTCAACCATGGCTCACGTGGGGAGCATTAACAAGTACCATTGCTTGGGCTCTACCCCTAGCCAATTAAAACAGAAATTCTGGATGTGGGGCCTGGGCATCTAGATTTTTAAAGTTCTTCTGAATGATTCTAATGTTCAGCTCAGGGATGAGAGCCCCCAGTTCAGCAATGATCTTGTCTAAGAGAAAGCAGATCGACAACGATCAAATGTATGTTACATATATTAGTGGGGAATTTTAGAAATAGATAATCAGGCTTAGCTTCATCGTTCAATTAAAATGTACTCGTGGCTATACATCTACATAGAGAACATCTAGCAGTCCTGTTTTGGGTTATGTTGTCCTGTGGTTATTTTATTTTGTGCTATTTTGTTTCATGGCATGTTCTAATGTTTTACCTCCTGAAATTGCCTGGCCTAAGCAAACATGTCTTCTGGTCAACACTCAAGCCAGTAAAGATTTGGAAATCATAGGCCACTGTTAGTGTGGCCTAGTTACTTTCATTCTCTTTCTGTAGCTGTAGACGTCTTCACTTACACAGCCTGAGTTTATCAGTGTAGCCTGTTGGCCACAAGAGGGACAAAGAGAAACAGTGTGAATGGCTTTGCACAAACACTAGAAAAAAAGTAGAAAGCACACCCTCCCGCCACGATGGGAGAGTGCCAACATCTTTGTACAGGATAAACAAAGGTGTAATCTTTGTCTCAAGTGATTGTACAGAAAATACTTTTACATACAAAGACGTTGAGAAGTCAGGGATAAGTCCCGAGTTGGATCATCATCCAAACCCTAATATTCCTGCTAAAATAGCCTGCAGTTCTCATCAATTACACTGGAACTACACACAATGGATTTACACATCAATTACACTGGAACTACACATCTTCGTGGATTTCCATGTGATGATTCGGGTAAGTTCGGAAGACATACGTAAAGCAATTTGGTTACTGCAATAACTATAAAGAGTAAACTGTAAATAATTTTATTTGGAATTTAATGAAAATGTTATGCCTTTTTCATACGTATAGAAAAATTGTGCTAATTTAGGCCGGGCACGGTGGTTCATGCCTGTAATCCCTGCACTTTGGGAGGCCGAGGCAGGCAGATCACGAGGTCGGGAGATCGAGACCGTCCTGGCTAACACAGTGAAACCCCGTCTCTACTAAAAATACAAAAAGTTAGCTGGGTGTGGTGGTGGGCACCTGTAGTCCCAGCTACTCAGCAGGCTGAGGCAGGAGAATGGCGTGAACCCGGGAGGCGGAGTTTGCAGTGAGCCAAGATCGCGCCACTGCACTCCAGCTTAGGCAACAGAGTGAGACTCTGTCTCAAAAAAAAAAAAAAAAAGAAAGAAAAAGAAAAAAATGAAAAAGAAAAATTGTGCTAATTTTCAGTTAACAATTCAATTGATATTTTGCACCTTTTGATAGACAAATAAGTCTTTATGGGCCCACAGCTATTTCTGACAAGGGAAATTTCTTTCGCCTATCATCCAGCATTCGATTGTTCTTGCTCCAAGGATGACAAAGAGGCTCAATCAAGAGCCAGGCCTGATTGTTAATCCAAAAATATAGAAGGCCTCTGCTTAGCCTTCTCATAATGTGCCCATTTACTTTGCTGACACAGGCTCAAAAACCTATTTTTCCATCTTGGAAAATGATGAAAAAGTTTGCATGGATCTGACTGCGGATCTTGGTCCGCGAGAGATGCAGACAGCAGGGGGACTGTGGCAGGTGGCCTCAGTGCAAGCCTCGTCATAACTTGCTGGCTTGTTTCTCTGTGCTGCTTCCTCATTGCCCCCACAATGCTTTCATGCCTCTGTGAGAGAAAACCACCCGTGAGTCAAGGAAACAAGGCCTGGGAATGCTTTTGTGTGGTCTTATCTGCCTTTAGTCTCCCCCTTACTACCTGCAGCTTAAACATGACAAGAACAACCCAATAAAATTAGCTTCGTGGGATGAGACAGGAAGAAAAATGTCAAGAAGTCAGTTCTTCTCCTCACCCGCTTCTCAATCTGTGTGAACACACCCCGGCTTCAGGAGTTTTTAGCCCCCTAGACAAAATGCTCTTGGGCTCTTACTGGTTTAATGAACAAACCAAACTCTTGAGGACAAAAAAAGAGAAACCTGCCCACTGAAAATTCTGTGACTTGGGCTCTTTTCAGGCTTGTGTTCGGCCAGGGGAATAGCGCTTCCTGGATTGACTACACTGAGTGTGTTCCTCATCACCTCCTGTCTACACGACTCTCAGAGCCTGTGTGACCAAGTGTTTATTGTCGGCAGCCACCCAGGGATGCAGAATCAGCTAGTGCCTTGTTAGGAAAACATTTTACAGGTTTGGTAAGATGACTCTGGGAAGTGGCTTTGAGGAGCAATATATCTGAGGTTAACGCTTTCTGGACTTTAGAGATACGGGGTTTTTTCAAAAGGATTTTTGCCTTCAAATATGGAAAACAGGCTCTTTGTGGTGAGTGTGCTTTTCCGAGTACAAAGACTGAATTTGTAAACATCTGTTTATGAAAAAGTTGCATTTCTCAACATCATGGCATGATCTTCTAAACCGATCCATAAAGGAATCTTCAGTGCACATGGAAATCTTTTTGCATTTGAATATAAAAATCTATTGAGGGATAGAGAAGGGAGAGAAAGAAATGGGTAAATAAATACAAAAACTCTTAAGAGCTTCTGGGCTGGTTTCAAGAATGCCCCACAAAACAGGTTTTCATGGTTGTATGGGGTGATGTGATCCTATTCAAGTTTCTTTCCTTTCTTTAGAATTTCTGAAGAAGCTGTTGAAAATGGCTTCAGGGGCTGTTCCTAAAATAGATTTTAGAAATGAAAAAATGAGAGAATGCACATACAATCTGAGACAAATGAACAGCTCTGATACTGAAGCAGAGATTGTAAGATGACTGCTGTGCCTTGCAAGAAATGAATATTCAGGATGCCCCTGCTGGGTGCCTTTCCCTATTTGAACCAAATACTGTTTGGGCCACGATTCACTTGTTACCAAATTAAACACTCTTTGCACACAGCAGAGCAACTTTCCGAAGTCGGATTTTGAAGTGCAAACATCTTTTCTGCTCTGGCCACGGAACCTGTCACAATCTTCATCGGGAACTGAATTAAGTTTAAAATATCATCAGAGGGTGTTGATCTCTCCTGGGCCTGGAGCTGTCCTCTGTACATCCGGCATTTTTCTGTTGACACTGCATATCACTTAGCAACGGGCCTGAAAAGCCCTATATGCATTGATTGCACGCCATTGTCTTTAAGGGGTGGAAGTGTTAACTGAATAAACCCCCCGGGTGACCAGACGGTCATTCCTCTCATGTTGATCATCTGTTTACATCAAAATATTGTTTATTCCATTCTCTGATCTCCTGATTTTACATCTCTGACTGAAGGAATAAAGTTAATTCCCTACATGGTGGAGAACCCCAATTTACTTTCCTGACATGGTGTGATGAGAACAGTTTTGTCCTTAGTTCTCCTGATAAAGCATTAAATGCATTTGACAGTTAACTGCAGATGATAATGCCCACTTTCTTCTATGGTTTTCAGAGGAAGGAGAAGTTACAAGCCTGCAGTGGCCCCATAGAGAGAAAATATTCCCTTCGGTCTGTGAATTGTTTTTGAAATAAACAGCAGAGTGTGTTATATGGTTGTGAAGAGGTTAAGTCTTTAAAGTGGCTGGCAGGCTCTGACATCAACTGAATGAAAAGGAAATATGGCCTAACCAAGGGGTGTTTTCAGAATGAATGAAATTTCAAAGTGGAAATTCTTGCCTGAGAGGCAGCAGTAGAGTTCATTTCTGCATCAATAGCCATGGCTGAAGCAATAGACCGGACTGGTGGGTCAAACAGGCATTCTACCTCACACCTCTCCCTGTTACAATGATGTGTTTCAGAGGGCTTCCACGGACGCAGCTTTTTCACAAACACCCCAGACAATGAGAATATTTCAGCTAAGGGATTTTACATGTAGGCAAGGACCAGATCAGTGGGTTACATGCCCACCTTCATCAAACCATGTACTGGAAACAAAATAGAAATTCTGGGCTTGCTGCCCTACAATGTCTAGTTTTGAGAAATCTGTTTTGCTCCGTTGTGAGTTTATATCCTACTACACCCAGCTTTAAAGAGAAGAACTACTTATTAATGTCTTGAGAAATATTGCTTATTCAACAAGATAAGCAATTCCAAAATCAACCTACTAATGATCTTGGTATGGTGTTGCTTTTGTCTGGTATAAGGGAACTGGAATAAAAATGATAGCGCCATAAGATTTACTGGTGACTTTTAAAGTTTTCTCTCTCCACAGTCCTCTTCATCAAATAGGAATGCTGTTTAAAAGAACCATATTCTATGAATAGGGGAATGCTTCCCCTTTGAGGAAAGCCTTGGGCCTTTACTCTGTGCTTTCCTAAGAGGAAAATTGTGATTACAAAGTTTTGAACATAGTTATCTATGAGTGGGATAGGAGAACAACAGCAGGAAAAAATGGAGATCGTCATTCTATGCAGTGAGTCCAAAAGGGTATGTAGGTATGTATTCATGTTTAACCATGAGGAGATGCGAGGATATCTTCATTTTCAGAAGTAAAACTGTTTTAAACCAGTCAACAGTTTTTTAAGCGACAGTCATCTCTTGCTGTGCCCTTTCCCTCAAAAACCTCTCTACAGTCTCTCTTCACATGAATCCTGTGGTGTCCTCTTGGCCTGGCTTAACTGCTAAGTGAATGCTTCTATAAACATTTCACTGCTACAAGTTGGATTTTTCACAGCATTAACTTTAACTACATGGGTGTTTGTAATGGAATAAAACTTCAAATTGATGTTTTGCCATATTGCTGGTTAAAGAAGTGGGCCTCAAATGGAGATAGATGCGCGCTTCATTTCATGGGAAAATCGTCGTCTCATCGGTCAAGTTTAAGTTGTAGGCAGCCGTAGCTTCACCAAGAAAGTCTTAAAGAAAAAATACACACCAACCAAACCCCTACTTTTTACACCAAGTCCCTCAGCAAATTTTAACCACATATTGATTTAAAATTTATTTTAAACAGGCACAAACTTAAATCAATTGAGTAGAAAATAATGGGTTTCAACACAAACATCTGTACAGACCTCAGTCTGGAGAAATTATTTTGTGTGGAACCCAAGAAATTCGTTGGAAGAATTTGTTCACTGTCTCTTTCAAGGTATCGGCCACTTCCTTTACTGAAATGCATTTAAGGACAAAGTTACTAGTTTCTGCTTAGGAATCAAAGGCTTTCTTTATAAGAAGCAGATTATTTAATTGCGGTTTGTTTATCCCACAAATGACACAGTCATCTACTTTGAACTCAGTTGAGTGGGTGGCGGTTGTTTGTAAAAATCATCATTGCCATTACCCGACTGCTAGATTTCAACAAGCGGGTTAGGTGCAAACATCTCTTGAATTGCAATGTGTTCTGGCCTAAACGACCCATGCCTCCACATAAAACATTTTTCTTTGTCTCAAAATTTTATCCCGTCTAGGTCTAACAATGTTGATCTTAAAATAATAAAAGAGAGAAGGCTGGAAGACTGGGCCCCTTTTTATAGTTAAATGTTATCTGCTTAGACTAATATTGCAGTTGCCACCCACTGACATAATTTGTTTCACAGTCACAGCTTGGCAGCATGAATCAAATGTTGACATTCTAATTTCATGCACACATGGGCGTTTGGCTGAGCAGGCCCGCAGCCTCCAGACCATTCTCTCTGTACCTGTGTAAATCAGGCAGACAAGGCTTGCTCTCAACAGCCTGCCAGCAAAGTTGCTCGCTTCTGTTGAGAGAACTTCCTGGCTTCTTCCCCTTCATGTGTTTGTGTGTTTATGCCCCCGACCTTGCAGACTGTAACACAAATACTCTTATTCTTTCTGGAAAGGTGATTTCTTTTTTATGTTTTCTCCCTTTTAATTGCAGTTTTAACAGCTTTACTTAAGAACTCAACTAGCAGATGATTTTTTTCCATTGCTTTCTAAATCAATCACAAATGTCTCTTTGAGAAAAGACCAGTGAAAATTAAGTAGTAGTAAGAAGAGACACACCAGTGATTGCAAAGTGGAGAGGCTGGTTTCCCTCTGTTATGAACTGGATTCTCTACCCTCAAATTCTTAGGTAAGCCCTAATTCTCAATGTGATAGTATTTGGAAATAGGGCCTTGAAGGAGATAATTGAGGTCAAAGAAAATCATAAAGGTGGAGCCCTAAACCAATATGACTAGTGTCCTCATAAGAAGAGGAAGAGACACCAGGGATGTGCACACCCAGAGAAAAGACCATGGGAGAGCACAGCAAAAAGGTGGCCATCTGCAAGCCATGGAGAGAGGCCTCAGGAGAAACCAAACCTGCCAACCCCTTGATCTTGGACTTCCAGCCAACAGAACTGTGAGAAAATAAATGTCTGTAGTTTAAAACCACATGGTCTGTGCTATTTTGTTATGACAGCCCTAGCACACTAATACAGCCTCCAAGTTAAGAGCCAAACTTCCTATGAGTGCCCTGCCATTGACCAAGTGGCTTCTAGAACCACTTCAGCCCATGACTCCTCCACCAGACATTGTCAGTGTGAAGAGAGTTTTAGGGCCACAGCCATGAACAGCTTGAATGAAACCAGCAGAGCGTTGCAGGGCAGCCTCTGTTTGACCTTCCACTCGGGAAGGATTAATGGCCAGCCCTTTGTGTTAGGAGAGGATGCTCTGGCCACATGCAGCCAGACATGGGGGAGTGTTGTTTCCCAGTTTCAGTGATAGGTTGGCCTACGCCGGTCTCATGCTCACACTTGGTTCTGCTAGGTCACAAGTTAGCAGGGAGTAAGCAGGGGGTCAGGGTAGGGCTATTGTTGGTCGAAGGATAGACTAGAGCAACTGATTTGTACAGTATTGGATCCACATCTAACTCTGGAGCCCCAATTGTCTTGACTTTTTTCCAGCTTTGATTTCACTGCCTCTTTGAGAGTCAGTTTTTCCTACTAATGGAACGTTTTCAAAGTGAGCTCAAGCCCATGCTCAGTGGGAAATTCTTCCTTGAAATCATTTGTCACAGAATCGTTTGACCATCTAAGACGTTTATTGTCCTGCTTACTGGCTGTAAGTTTCATAGAGGAGCACAGGATACTCTAGATTTTTGTTCCCCTTAAAAAGCTGATATTCTAGAATCTGTCTGACATGGAAATATTGAAAAAATGTAATACTTTCTACCAAAGAGCAAATCATATCATCTGGAAAAGAGGGTCTGGAGTCCAGCTTGAGTGATGTCTTTGGGATTCATCTTTTGACCTTCCTTGGGCTTTGGCGTCTTTACTTGTAGAGCAAGGGTTAATCTCTATGGTCCCTTCTAGTTTAATGATCTGATAATTCTTTTATTTAAAAAAAATGAAGTATGTCACCAAAGCCCCTGAGAGCAAGGGAATGAAAATCAGTGATTCAAATTCAGCTCAACTCAACAAAAACGTACTGCATACCTGCTATGTGCCAGACATGATGCTAAGTGCCGATATGCAGGAATGAGTAAGATGTAATCCTCAACCTCTAAATATTAATAAAAAGGGGAAATTGAGGTCAAACATCGGGAGAGGAAGAAAGTTTGGGACAACAGAGTTATGGTGCAGTGCTCCATATGTCTGTTTAAGGGCCAATGTTATTTACTAAACTGAACTCAGATAATGGAACAATACTGAGCAATTGTTACCCTGGCCTGGGGAATAAAATGTAGTGGCTACTAACTGTGTGCTGTTGGAGGAGCACAAAACCTTTCTGGGTTAAGGTTGTCCTATTTCCTGAATATGGGGATTGGACTGATGGTTTCTGAGGTATCTTCCATCTCTAACATTCTATAATTATGAGAATATGAACTAGCTATGCATGTAATACTCCCAAGAATTGCAGAAGGCAGAAAAAATGGACTGAATTGCTTGGAAAGCTCTTTTCCCTTATGTTTCTGACGTAACAAGGTATGATACTGTCTTCATGTTACCAAAACATTTGTAAGTCAATATAAAATATCTAAAAGATGCCGGTCGTGGCGGCTCACATCTATAATCCTGGCACTTTGGGAGGCAGAGGTGGGTAGATTGCTTGAGCCCAGGAGTTCATGACCAGCCTGGACAATGTGGCAAAATGCCACCTCTATAAAAAATACAAAAGTTAGCCAGGCATAGTGGCACATGCCTGTAGTCCCAGCTACTCGGAAGGCTGAGGTATGAGGATCATCTGAACCCAAGAGGTTGAGGCTGCAGTGAGCCATAGTAGCTGAATTATGCCACTGCACAATTCATAATAGCTGAATTATACCACTGCACTCCAGCCTGGGTGACAGAGTGAGACCCTGTCTCAAAAAAGAAAAAAAAATATATATATACACACACACATGCATACACACACACACACACACACACACACACATATATGAAAGGCCAACCTATATGAGTGGTAATCACCAAAGTTCTCTGAAGAAATTTGTCATGGATAAATTTTCCCTTTGCTGTCATCCCAAACTTTGTGTTTTCTTGCCTCTACCATTTTCCAAATTTCTATTTGGCATGATACTGCCACGGCCATCTTCTGCAACTATGCCTGCAAGCTCCTTTGACAATATACGAGAACTTGTCAGGTTGATCCCAGCTGCCTCAAGCTGCTTCAAGGCCCCCAGCAACAAACCCTGGGTTCTCCCTTTCTGATTTAGAATTGCTGCCCTGAAGTAAGAATCTGACCTCAGCAGACCAGAGCTTCCCCCTCCCCCTCACCCACCATCCCTCAAATTTTCCAGTTGCAATGCCCTCTCTCCTTCCCACCCTTCCCAAGAGGTCCCGGTTCAAGACTCCACTTGTTCCATAATTAGTCCCACGAAAGTTTCTTTCTCTCTTTTATTTAACTCAACATTCCTTTATGTAGTTTGGTCACCTTACATGTGCTTGTACATTTCCTTTAAGTGCTTCTGTGACTCATCTATTAATCATCAGGAACGTTCTCATCAGCTCGCGTGGAAAGTCTTCCAACATAAACACCATGCCTTCCACATTTTGTGTGCCTCCCATGATGTGTGGCATGACACTAAGCACGCCGTGATGCTCAATAAATGTTTACGAAGTCTAATTGAGAAAATCAGAAAGCTGTTTTTTTATTTATCTGTAGTCTAGCTGAATCTCTTGTTTTTTGTTTTTGTTGTTTTGTTGTTGTTGTTGTTGTTTTTGAGACCAAGTCTCACTCTGTCGCCCAGGGGGGAGTGCAGTGGCTCAGTCTCTGCTCACTGCAGCCTCCACCTCCCAGGTTCAAGCGATTCTTGTGCCTCAGCCTCCTGAGTAGCTGGGATTACAGGCACCCACCAACACGCCCAGCTAATTTTTGTATATTTAGTAGAGACGGGGTTTCACTGTGTTGGCCAGGCTGATCTCAAACTCCTGACCTCAAGTGCTCTGCCCACCGTGGCCTCCCAAAGTGCTGGGATTATAAGCGTGAGACACTGCGCCCGGCCTGTGTAGCTGAATTTCCACAGTGTTTTCTCACTGCTGTAGCTGTGAAAGCAGCATGACCAGCTAAAACCTGGGATTTGGAGTTAAATCAATCCATGTCCAAGCCCTAGCTCTGCCAGTTTACTCTATCATGAAACATTTATGGAGCAACTGCTGTGTGAAGATGTGGAGCTGGCTGGTAGACAAATGAATAAGTAGAATATTGCTCTTGCCTTTAAGAAGTTTGGGGTCTAGGAAATATATTACTCAATTTCTCTCAGCCTCTATTTCTTCAACTGAAAATGAGAATGATAACTATTTCATTGGATTGTTGTAGCTATTTCAATAATTATTTGGCTTTCTCCTCTTCTTATTTCTTAGATTAATAAGTTGAATTCTTAACGGTTCTATATTTTTCTCCTTTAAATGACTCTGTGGTATGTTCATTTTGATGTACAATTAGCCATGAATTTGAATCTACTTGTATTATTTTTACCTTTAGATCACACATGGCCACATAAAAAATAAATCCAAGCACTTATTCTGAGACTGATAATCTTTGATAATCTCACTTGTCAAAGATCAGATTATTTTGGTACATGATCATTTATCTTTTTACCTGACAGCTGGGGGCCCAGCCTCAAGAAGATAACCAAGATTTAGAGAAATAAAAAGTCTGCCTCAAATATGAATGATTCCTTCTTGACTTGGCCAGATTTAAGTTCAGATTCAGATTGGTGAGTACAGAAATACAGGAAGACAGGTCTTAACCTAGGGATCAGGTATAGCCCAATAAGTAGTGTGATCATTGAGGCCTCTATTACAATCAGAAAAATCAATCCTGTCTCTGAGTTATTTGACCCTAACACATATTTCTCCCTTGGGAGAGAAGTTTTGAGATTGTATTAGAAAAGAGACTGCCTCTATCTGCCATACAAGCACTTGTTTCCCTCTATCCCAGGGAAGTAGCCACGGAACCAAATGCTCTGCTACTGAGCTTTCTGCTTATGTAGCCAAAGTGCCACACTCAAATTCCTCCAAGATGCTGGTTTGGTGGGGCAGAAGTTACACTTGTCCAATTAATAATTCAATTTGTATAATTTGACCCTCAAGATATGCTGAGGATGATGTTTGAACTTTGATCCATGGTGCAATAAAAAGTCCTTAATTTAGACAAACTTGGAAAAAGGGCAGACTTAGTGACAAGTCTGAATGGTAGCATACTTATTTTTTTGTTTGTTTTAATTTTTTCTTTTTTTTAAAGAGACAATATCTCACTGTGTTGCACAGGCTGGTTTTGAGCTCCCAGCCTCAGGCAATCCTTACCTTGGCCTCCCAGAGTGCTGGATTATAAGAGTGAGCCACCGTGCCCAGCCTGTAGCATATTAAAAAGTGATACAGTGATTTGGTTTCCCTGCCATGTGTAAGATCAAGGGATTGAAAGGATTCTTCTAGTATTAATCTTCAGTGATCCTGAGAATGGAACGTACGTGAGTAAACGTGCCTCCAAAGTTCCTAAAGAACTGGCAGAAATTGATGAACATCTGAAAGGCTGTTTCTTTCATATTTCTGTGACATTAGTACAGTGTTAGCCATAATGCCGCTAAGACCTTTGTAGAAATATCAAAATTCCGGTCCTTATTAATCACTCTGATTCTCTGCTAGGTCCCTTGCCCTGTCATGCTGCCAGTTTCTCTCTTTCAAAGGAACATCTCGATGCCACCCTTCCTCTGCCATGTGATAAAGGCTGAATAAATATGAGTTAAATGATGAGTGAGGATTAAGTACGATAATGCATTTAGAATATTTTATGGCTGTAAATGCTATATAATTTTTTTTTCATTATTAGCAAACTTCTTCTCTTCATTTAGAAGAGTCATCCTTTAGCTCAGTCATCATTTCCCCAGGAAAGCCTTCCTTGACTGTCTACCCTATGACAAAGCCCCCTATTATGTGCTCTGATGGTACCATACATCCATTACTTGTAGCATGTATTAGCATTGTGCTTTTCCTCTTTTGTTTGGGGGGTTATTTGATTATTGTCCTTTACCCATCTTTGCCCTAAGCTCCCCAGATTAAGTCCCCATCTCTTTCTGCTCACCTCTATTCTCTAATGGGTAGCTCAAGACCTGCCACTTTGTAGGCATACGACACATACAATATTTATTGAAGGAAGCAGGGAAAAGAAGAAAAAAGAGAAATGAAAATATAAATGTTTTCAGTAACTTGAACTAGAGTGGCTGTGATAGGCAATTTTATGTGTCAACTCGACTGTATCACAGGATGCCCAGGCATCTTGTTAAGCATTTTCTTTGAGTATGTCTGTGAGGGTGTTTCCAGAAGAGATTAGCATTTGGATTGGTGGACTGAGTAAAACAGATGGCCCTCCCCAGTGTGGGTGAGCCTCATCCAATCTGTTGAAGCTCTGAATAGAACAAAAAAAATGGAGGAAGGGAAGATTTGCTCGCTCTCTCTGCCAAACTCTTGAGCTGGGACATCACTCTTCTCCTGCACACAGAGTTCCTGGTTTTCATGCCTTCTGTCTTGGACTGGAATCTACATCATCGGCCTACCGGCTCTCAGGCTTTCCAACTATATTACCAGTTTTTCTGGGTCTTCAGCTCATGGTGGACATACCGTGAGACTTACCCTCCTTCAATGTGTGAGCCAATATCTTATAATAAATTTATCTATTATCTATCTGCCTATCTACTTTATCTATTTATCTACTGTGTTTCTCTGAAGAACCCTGACTAATAAAGTGGCACAACACCGTCAAGCAAAATTACTGCCTGGATGAATCAATGAAAAGGACTTGTGACTAACTGGGCGCTTCTTTGTATGTAAATAGAATCCTAAAAGGTATACAAAGTTGTTATTTATTGTTTAGGTTGGATTCTGAGTCCTAGATACTTCCAAAATTATCTGAAACTTTTACAAGTCTCGTGCAAATAAGAACAATATCAAAACAGAGATTATCTAAGGGAAGCACATCCAGTGGCTGCCCTCCTACCCCTCCCCTGCCCCGCCTCTGCCCGACACCTGGGACAATTGTGTTCTGACAGTTGGGTACTGATTTGGACTTCATGTTTCCTGGCAGCTCAGGCAAAAGAGGAAACATTTCTGCACACAGGTGGTTTTCTTTTCCTGACAAAGAAACCATTCAAATTCATAACAGACATATATATATATTGTTCTAGTACCAAACTCAAGCAGAAATTTCTGAGAGGATAGCTTGGTGTTTCTTGTAAGAAGGGTTTGCACTGCAGGAGTTAGGATTCTATGACTCCAAGCAAAACTTCCAGATTTTGAATTTCGCTTCCAGGCAGTCACTCTAGAGAATACCAAACCAATGTCATCCAAGAGGATGGAACTGTTTTTACTTGGGATTAATGCCTTAAGTTTACTTGACTTCTCCTGATCTCCCAAAGCCCTCCCAACTCCCTCCAGTCTTCTGTGCAATGAAAATCAGAGGCTAAGAATGGAAGTGCTGCCCTGCAGGCCTTCTTCCACCACATTGTGCCTGCTCCTCTGCTGTTGCTATCTGAATATTTCCTGTGACAACAGCATATACTATCAGTATTTATTAAGCAAAAGCAAGTATGTTTTTCCTCTTTGCTCTGTTATTTATTTATCTACCATCTGGCTGGATCAGAAGATGAAGTCTGGAAGGAAGTTTTTACGTCTTTGGCTAATGAGAATCTGGCAGAGGGGTGGAATGATCCAGGGGCTAGAGGAAAATTTCTAAACCAGGGAGAGGGAATTCTGCCCATCCCTGATGTGGCAGGTCAGCCTCCCAAAGGCAACCTGCACGGTCAACAGATGGTTAGGAGGGCTACATTTGGGATGATGGGAAGCCTGAACTGTTCAGGCTTTCTGCTGCTCTGCAGAATGGTTTGTGGAAGCTGGTATCTCATTTCCTGCTCGCAGTGGCACAGACGGGGCTTCTGGAGGCATCTGGGCTATCAGTGGCAGCTGGTGGGTATCAAGAGTGAGGAAAGGGAAAGAACAAGCTGTGACATCAAGGCTAGAGATGCAAGAATTCCAAATGAAATCCAGTTGAATCTACTTTCCTCTTTTAAAATGAGTTTTTTCTCAATTGGGTCAAATATAGAGGAAACAGATTATGAAATGCTATCAATTAGGTCCACCTTCTAGGTCAACAGAAACTTCAAGGCTTAGTGCTGCATTTTAATAGCGTAGTGCCTTTTTTTTTTTTCCGAATTGTTAGGAATCTTTTCTGTGCTGGCATGCAGAAGACAGAAGGAGAGCAGTTTGAGCAGATGAGTAGGAAATCCATATTGCCAGTAGGAAAAATTAATAAGCCCTTGGTCTCTTTTAAATTATTTTCTATTGTTTAGGAGGAAAACTGATCTTTGCTCCTGCTAACATTTTTTTTTTTTTTTTTTTAACGTCTCTTGCCCAAGGTCATGTACAGTGGCCTCCTTGGGAGAGTCTAACTATGAGCCACTTCTTGCACACTGGCAAGGCAGAAGTACTTTTTATTTAAGGTTATTTTATTCCCTTTAATTTATCATTTTGAAATCTACCTCTTTGAAATGAAGCCTCAGACCATAAGAAAAATGAACAAATGCTTATTATTGCTATGTGGCTAATTGAGATGGACCCACCCAAATGAACCTACCCTGTCCTTGCCTAAGCAGGGTCCTGTCAGCTGGTGACGGGAAATCAACCACTACCTGTGGAACCTGGTAGCAGCAAAATGAAAAACACACATCCTAGGGAAATCCTACCACGGTGTTCCAGACTTCTCAGGTAGATCCCTGTCATGTTTTCCAACCTGGGGCATGGTCCCTGCCTTGATGCCATTTGAAAGATAATACAGCCGGACGCGGTGGCTCACGCCTTTAATCCCAGCACTTTGGGAGGCCGAGTCGGGTGGATCATGAGGTCAGGAGATCAAGACCTTCCTGGTTAACACGGTGAAACCCCGTCTCTACTAAAAATACAAAAAATTAGCCGGGCATGGTGGCAGGCGCCTGTAGTCCCAGCTACTCGGGAGGCTGAGGCAGGAGAACGGTGTGAACCCGGGAGGCGGAGCTTGCAGTGAGCTGAGATTGGGCCACTGCAATCCAGCCTGGGTGACAGAGTGAGACTCCATCTCAAAAAAAAAAAAAAAAAAAAAAGATAATACATCATGAGGCCATTAAGAGTGAGGTGTGTAAGAGAGAAGTTCATTCCTCTATTAAGGCAGATGTCTTCACCTAGAGGCAATTTTGCTCCCCAGGAGATATTTGGCAATATAGAGAGACATTTTTGGTTGTCACAACTGGGAAGAGAGTGCCAGGTATTCTGCTAGGCATCCCACAATGCATAGGAACACCCCCACAGCAAAGAATTATCCAACCCCAAATGAATCTTCCTCTCAGTGTGGGAACATGAGATCCTTCTGTATCTACAAAGAGACTGTTCTTACCTTAAAAACGTTTTGGAGATATCTTCAGTACCAATTCTCACTCCTCCCTGAACCTTCTAGAGCTCCATGGGGACTTCAGGTGGTTAATGCAGATTCAAATGATTGATTAAGAAACACAGAGAGAGTCTTCCAAACCATTTATCTTGCCCTTGTCCTTAATCTTGATTTGCCCTGTAGGTTACTCGTATCATAAAGACAGTATGAATGACTGTCTCAGTGCCTTTCCTCATTAATGTTGCTAGAAATTGATGAGTAGCTCTCTGGAACTGTGGATTTTTTGGCAAGAATTATAGCTCTTATTTATTTTGGAGGACCCGTGCAGCTTTCTAAGCAAATATATGTAGAAAATTCCCCCCAAAATAAACACTACAAGTAATTGCCTGATAGATGAAGTTGACATTTTGGCTTTGTGATTTGCTACGATATGTAAAAATCTAATTTTCTCCATGGAATGATGCCACTGCAAAATCGTGAGTAAATTAGAATCAGTGGTTTACTTAGAATGTGAGTAATAACTTCTGTTATGATGTATCAACATTTATTTACAGTTTCTTAAATCGACCTAAATCCACTTGGCAAAATGTTAACTAGATGAATAAATATGGCAGCAGAGTGATAGGGACTTCAGTTTTTCCTTTCTGGGTTTATGCGTCAAAAATCTCTTTGAGAATGTACTTGATTGAAGTTTTGAGATCTTTTGTGCACATTTGAATTGACAATAAATAAGTTCATCAGGTTTGTAATAAAGTCAAAATTTATCTAAATCAAAGGTTCTTAGTGCTTTACCACCTGATCTGTGAGACAAGAAGCTGACAACAGCCTGGAGGAGTGCTTCTTTTAATGATCAATTTCTACATCTTGATATTCCCAATCACCATGTAAAGAATTAGAATGTCATAGCAAACAGTCAAAGCATTGGAAAAATCTACCTCTTAGAGATACATTTGCAATGAAAAAAAAAAAGAGGGGTTCAAACTAGATCTAACAATATCTTCAAATAAATAGTTAACAAAAAGTTGCTCGTTAACTGTCACCATAAAACAGAAAGCAAGGGCCTTTGCATGTTTTGGTAGTCTGCTTAAGCTCTTGTTAACATTTCAAAATTAATTTGAAACATCTAATAGAAGCTAATTTTTTTAATCCATTTTGAGCTTTAGAAAAATGATAATTATAAAGGCCAAGTATCTTGGAGTAATATGCAATCATTTCTATGGGTTGATTTACAAGTGGGATAAGTTATCTTATGTATCAGTATTTCTTTCCTTTAAATTTATTTTAAGGACCATATGTGAATAAATATATGGGGATGCTCATCACAGTACTATACATTATAAACAAAAGATTAGAAATAATACAATGTTCAAAATTATGGAACTAAATAAATTTTAGTATACTATATAATAGAATATCATGTATCCATTAAAAATGATGACTTAAAACAGGACTGACAGAACAATGATGGACTAGTAAGTGAAAACAAAGTGTTACCAACAGCATGTATAATAATATATAATTTTTGATGTATATAAGTGTGATGGTCAGCCTCTAAGATGGCCTCCTGTGACCCTTACTTCCTTTTCTCCCAACTACCCGTGTCCCCCAACCCCCTGCCATTGCATAGTTTGACCAGTATAACCGACAGCATGTGCAGAAATGATGGATTGTGACTTCTGAGGCAAAGTATGCATAACATTTTGGCCTTTGAATCGCTATCTTGAGTCACTCTTTCTGGGGAAAGCCAGCTGCCATGTAAACATGACTCAAACAACTATGTGGAAAGGTCCATGTAGCAAGGAACTCAGGCCTCCTGCCAACAACCAGCACCAAACCAGAGTGCCCTATGTTGGAAGCAAATCCTCTAGCCCCAGTGAAGCCTTCTGATGACATCTTGACTGTAACTGCATGAGAAGCCTTGAGTAAGAATCACCCAGGTAAGCCACTCCCAAATTCCTGACACACAGAAGCTATGTGAAATAATAAATATTTATTGTTTGAGCCACTAAGTTTTGGGGTAATTTGTTACATGGCAATAGATAATAATTGTATTTTTGAAAAAACATGGAAAATCATATCTCAAAATATTAGCAATGAATATATCTAAGTGGTACAGTGAGATTATAGATTTTATACTTTCCTATACTGCCTTTATGTTTTTTATAAACATATATACTGTCTATAGGAGGAAATATGTCATTTTGAAAAATATTCTTCCTTTTGGGGAAAGAGGTGAAACTGGTCTAGAACTTTGTATCCTGATCAAAGGTTCCAAATGCTATGGGTGAACAGTAGTGAGATTAGGGAAAGTGGCTATAATTGCCACCTTCTGGCAAATGTGCCAGAGGATGAAGGGCAGGAAGACAGTTTTGTGTCACTGAAATTAAAAAAACAAGTCTAACAAAGGTTTTACACCATCTTCCCGGCAAGTATAGTGACTGGCTAGTTAAGAGAGCTAAAAAACAGCGGATCTACAGAAACAGTAAAATGGCTGCATAGATACACACACATTTTATATGTCGTGAATGAGTTGGAGTCTTGCTCTTGGATTAAGAGAGAGTAAAGTTGGTCTGCCATGAAGGTAAATAGGGAGCCTACACAGTGGTAGTGGGATGCTAGAATTAATTTTCTCACTGTCTGTCATACTGTCTGAAATTCCACCATTAAGATTTCAGTGCTTTGAGCCTTGGGTAGTTTTGTAATCACACAAAACAGTTCTTCTTGCCCACTGCACAGTTAAAGCCAATTCACTGAGATAGCAGCGTTGCAGTAGAGAAACAGTTTACTAGTCACCAGACCAGCCAAGTGCAGGAATGGGAGATGTTGCTCAAATCCACCTCCTCTAAAGCTTGTAGGCTAGGGTTTAAAGGATAATTTGGCAGGCAGGGGGCTAGGAAATGGGTGCTGCTGATTGGTTGGGGATGAAATCATAGGAGGGTCCAAACTGTCTTCACCTGCTGAGTCAGTTTCTGGGTGGGAGTCAGTTCCTTGGTATGAACCACGGGTCTGGGTGGAGTCAGTTGGTAGTCAGAATGCAAAGGTCCAAAAATATCTTGCATCCAATCTTAGGTTTTGGCAATAATGATGTTATCTGTAAGAGCAAATAGGAAATCTACAAATCTTATGACCTCCAGAAGTTATCATTCAACTATGCCTACATTTTAACAAAATTCAGGCCCCTCCCATAATCCTAACCTTATGGCCTTTCACTAGTCTTACAAAGGCAGTCTTGGTCCCTGAGCAAGGAGGGGGTTCGTTCCAGGAAGGGACTATTGCTATTTTATTTTAAAGTAAACAAAGGCAGTTAGCTTGTGAGATAGAATTAGAACTCAGTCTCCTGCTATGAAGGTTAATTTTATGTGTCAACTTGACTCAAGCAAGATGGAGTCAGGTTAGGTTTCTCTCACTGTTATAATCTGTGCAAAGGCAGTTTCAGTTTTTGGTCCTCAAGGTCACCTGTTTAATGCCAAACACTTCTATCTGGGGTGCATATTATGGAGGACTCTGGCAGCTATGGGAGAGTAAGATACTTCAGGAGTGAGATCAGGGGAGGCACTCAAGGGAAGGTGAGGATAAACGAAAGAGAGAGAAAATAAACACGGGATTGGAATGCTCCCATGATAAATTGTCAGTTGAGCTTTACTTGTTTTGTTGTTGAGAGAAGTTTTTCTTTAGAGATTAAATATTTCAAAATTTTCTACTGCAAACCAAAAATAGCCACATATGACTTTTTAACAGTATCTCTAGATCAATAAGGCAATAAAGAAATTTCCAAGTAACATGTAAATAATAGAATGTCACTTTGTTTTTATAAAGGTATTTAAGCTTGATCTCCAATAACCTTATAAAACTCCAAGAAATCACCCTAGTTTCTCTGACCCTGCCTCTATCAGGAGCAGGATTTATCCTTGTATTTCTGTGTGGCTACACTGTACCCCTGAGAGTCCAGTGCTCCCCACACCCAGGAAACAGGTGTCTCTTCAGATGCATTAATGCCATCCCAAATTATAGGGCACACACTAGTTGCTGGTATTTAAATTGATCTGTCACATTCATTCATTTGTATGGTGGTTCCATTTCTCAATGGAACTCCTTCCCTCTAACCAGGATCCTTACGTGCCTTTCTCATTTGTCCTCTTTCCACCTTCCCCTGCACTACCTTCCTCCTCACTGATAATCCTCACTAAATTTACTTAGCCCTTTGAGCCAGTGTTGTAATACTTACAGCCATTAAGTGTTAGTGGCAAAGATAGAATTGTAACCCAGTCTCCTGCAATCAAGGTTAATTTTATGTGTCAACTTGACTAGGTTAAGGGATGCTAGATAGTTGGTAACATTATTTCTGGATGTGTCTGTGTGGGTGTTTCTGGAAGAGATCAGCACTTGAATCAGTGGACTATGTAAAGAAGATCACCCTCACCAATGTGGACAGGCACCATCCAATCTGTTGAGGGCCCACATGGAACAAAAAGGCTGAGGAAAGGTGAATTCCCTTTCTCTCTTCTAGAGCTTGAGCATCCCTCTTCTCCTGTCCTTAGACATCAGGGCTTAAGGTTCTCAGGCCTTCAGACTCCAGAAATTAGACTGGTGGCCTCCCAAGTTGTGAAGCCTTAGAATTCAGACTGAGTTACCTCACTGGCTTCCCTGGTTCTCCAGCTTGCAGATAGCATGTTGTGGGACGTCTCAGCCTTCATCATCACATGGGATAATTCCCATAATAAATCTCTATCTGTCTTTCTTTCTATCTATCTTCTTTTTTTTTTTTTTTTTTGAGACAGAGTCTTGCTCTGCCACCCAGGCTGGAGGTGCAGTGGCACGATCTCGGCTCACTGCAAGCTCCGCCTTCCGGGTTCCCGCCATTCTCCTGCCTCAGCCTGCCGAGTAGCTGGGACTACAGGCGCCCGCCACCACACCCAGCTAATTTATTTGTATTTTTAGTAGAAGTGGGGTTTCACCGTGTTAGCCAGGATGGTCTTGATCCGCTGACCTCGTGATCCGCCTGCCTCGGCCTCCCAAAGTGCTGGGATTACAGGCATGAGCCACTGCGCCCAGTCATATCTATCTATCTGTCTGTCTGTCTATCTATCTCTCTGTGTCTATACATCTATTCATCCATCTTATTAATTCTGCTTCTTTTGTGATCCCTGACCTCCTGCCTCCCTCAGCCCAGGGCTGTTTTCTCTTATTTAGTCTGCAATTCTTATGCTCTGCCTGAGTTTATAAAAGCTGGATCGAGGAGTTATACTCTTTTAACTGTGTTTTATCATATGCTCAGGCCTCCCGCAAGCCACTTACCCTCAATTTATTCTCCATCTTGCTGCAAGAATGATCTTTCCACACATAAATTTGTCTGTATCAATACCCTGCTGGAAGCTGCTTCATGGATTCCTTTCCCATAGGATGAAGTCCTAGCTCAACAGCAAGTTATAAAAGGCTTTCCACATCCTAGCCCCAGCCCAAGTATATTGGTTATTGCTGTGTTAACAAACTACCTTAAAAATCATGGCTTAAACAAACAACCATTAATTATTATAGCTCAAGTGTCTCTATGTCAGCTGGGGGCTCTAACCTGGGCTTGGCTGGACCACCTTAGCAGGGGCAACTCTGCTTCTCATGTTCCACATCCTTCTGGAAGGAGTGGACTAGCCCAGGCATGTCCTTTACCTGGCAATGGAAGAAACACAAGAGGGAAAAAGGATGTGTACAAATCCTCTGGAGACCTAGGTTTGGATCTGACACATTATCACTTCTGCCTTATTCTGTTGGTCAAAGCAAGTCCCATAGCCAAGCCCAGAGCCAGAGAAGGAGGGCTTAGTCAAATTCCATGGCAAAGGATATAGATTCAGAGAAGGATAAAGAATTGAAGCCATAAATGCAATTTGCCATATCAGCTCTGCAATCTTGTCTCCTAACATTTCCTACCTGGAAGATTATAGGACATATGTTCCTACTATAGTCATTTGCTTTTAGCCCCACAAATTACACTGTTATCATACTTTTCTCATCTGCATGCTTTTGTCCAGTGTTTTTGTTCCAATCTGATAGCTCCTTACACTTCTGTGTACACTGCACCCTAGACAATTAATACCGTCTTATTATTTATTTATTTATTTATTTTTTATTTATTTTTTTTGAGACGGAGTCTCGCTCTGTCGCCCAGGCTGGAGTGCAGTGGCGCCATCTGGGCTCACTGCAAGCTCCACCTCCCAGGACTACAGGCGCCTGCCACCTCGCCCGGCTAGTTTTTTGTATTTTTTTTAGTAGAGATGGAGTTTCACCGTGTTAGCCAGGATGGTCTCGATCTCCTGACCTCGTGATCCACCCGTCTAGGCCTCCTGAAGTGCTGGAATTACAGGCTTGAGCCACCACGCCTGACCTATTTATTTATTTTTGAGACAGAGTCTTGCTCTGTCACCCAGGCTGGAGTGCAATGGCACGATCTCGGCTCACTGCAATCTCCGTCTCCTGGATTCAAGCAATTCTCCTGCCTCGGCCTCCTGAGTAGCTAGAATTACAGGCGCCCACCACCATGCCCAGCTAACTTTTGTATTTTCAGTAGAGATGGGGTTTCGCCATGTTGACCAGGCTGGTCTTGAGCTCCTGACCTCAGGTGATCCACCCGCCTCAGCCTCCCAACATGCTGGGATTACAGGCATAAGCCACCATGCCCTGCTTACCTTCTTATTTTTTAAGACTCAAGTCAGAGTCATCTCCAGAAAAACCTCTGTGGAGTGCTAAAGTCAGTTTATATGGGCTTGGAAGAGCTAAGGGTTAGCATCTCTCCTCAACTCCTTGTTCAGTGATGACATATTGGAACACTGGAATCAGCACCCATGGGAATATTTACACCACAGAAATTGGCAACTACGAATCAGAGCTTTTTCTCTCTTTCTGAAGATTGTGCTGTTAAAGATTTAGCAGCAGAACACTGAAGCCTCTCTTAACACACTCACCTTTTCAGTCTGTCTTTCTGTTACCCTAAATACGTAGATTCCTTGTGTCATCCTAAATTTCTTCATGTCTTTCCCAACTAGATGGTAAGTCCCAGCAGTCAATTAATGTGTCTTATTGGTCTCAGGATCCCCAGCACTGAGCACATCAGCACTCAGTGGATATTCAATAAATCTGCATAAAATGAAAGACATAAACGACCAGCTGTTATCTGGGCTGAGAAGATGGCCATGAGATATGAGGGTGTCACAAAAAGGTTTGCCTAGGAAAAACAACAAAAAAAAGGAAACATATCTTTTTACCTCCAGTCTACCACGACTTGTTACATCAAATCTCTAGCAAGTCCCGGAGGGTAATATTCATCCTCTTGAAAGGGGACTGGTGAGTCCTTTAGTATCTGTTGCTACATTGGTGTGGAATCATTTCTTGAAAGATTCAGAAGGTATAACAGAGGGTTTCTTTACAGCATGGTTTGGGAGGTGCATTTTGAGGGAGCAGAGGCAGTGGTGTAGTCTGTTGCAACCAGCCTTCCCATACAGAGGAGACTGAGAGTGTAAAATTGGAATTGCAGGCTTCCACTGAAGTGACACAAAAATGATGGACACATCAAAAACGCTGCACTTAATACGGTGAGTCATGGGCACTTCTGCTCTGGACTAGACTGAATGAAGACATTGAGTTAAAGGCACTTATTGTGGGAGGATAGATTCATAAGTAACCTTTTGGAAGTGCCTTGACCTATTTTTGCTTTTTAAGCTGCACACAGCCTAATTCTAATTTTGAAGAAGAGTTTCTAAAATTTCTACAGTGTAAGATTAATCCTCAGGGTCTGTGGCATTTTTATGACAGCTTTGACTTTTAAAGTGGCACCAAATTTCATTTGGAAAATGAGCCAACCAAGCATGTCTCTGATAACAAATTGAGCCTTGGTGCTGTTGTTCTGTCACTCCCACTTCTAAGGGAAATGCACATCAGTAATTTGAGATGTGCGAAGGCCTGGTGTCCAGAGCTAGCATGGGGTGAAGTGGGGGACTGTGGGGATGGTGGTGTCTACTGGAGGAAAAGCAGATTGCTTTTTTTTTTTTTTTGAGACGGAGTCTCGCTGTGTCACCCAGACTGGAGTGCAGCGGCGCGATCTCGGCTTACTGCAACCTCTGCCTCCCGGGTTCAAGCAATTCTCCTGCCTCAGCCTCCCAATTAGCTGGGATTACAGGCATGCGCCACCAAGCCCAGCTAACAGATTGTTTTACAGATCACATGACATCAGTAAATCAGGAGACTGATGTCTAAATACAGGCTGGTAAGTTTGGGGGACGGTGGAGATGTGCTAGTCACTAGGAGTGGAAGGAGCTCTGAGCATTGGCTACTTTTAGTGACTGAGCTTGTTAGAGAGGAGTCTTACACTTTAGAAATTGTGGTTAGAGGCTGAGAAGTCCAGAGTCAGCCTCCAAGTGTCACTGCCCCTAACCTGCTCATGGGCTTTGCCAGCAGTCTCTGGCTGTAATATATGGGATTGGTGATTGCACTGCCAAACTCTGGCAAAACACTCTTAGATCTTGCCATTTGCTTAGGAAAAGAGTCTTTTTTTTTTTTTGCAAATATAGTTGATAATGTACATGTTTCCTCTCAATTATAGCTGATTTTTCTGTGTTTCTGTTTTAAAGTTGGGGTAGAATGAGGGTGGAAAATATAAATCTGTTGCATGAGGAAATGAGTGGGATCTTAAAGAAAGGCATGCATTCCTCTATCCAACAGGGCATTTTTTTTTTAAAAAAAGTTAAGCACCTTGGTAACTAAAGCCTTTAAAATAGCTAAAAAGGTTATATATTGACTGAATTACTTTAAAGGCTTGGGTTTATTTCTGTGGGCCTGAATTGGTAAGAATTAGAGTATAGAAGTGAGGCTGATCTTTTAGAGTAATATACATCATAATTATAAGTAAATATGTAAAGGCTTAACAACAAGAACAATGACAAAAGACTCAGCAAATAGAAAGATGTTGGATTAATGAGAATAAATTGAACACATATATATAACTGTGCATCCTCCAAAAATCGTTATTAAATATATATTTAATTTATGATATTAAATACACAAGAAAAATAAACCAGCCTGGCCAACATGGCAAAACTCCGTCTCTACTAAAAACACAAAAATTAGCCAGGTGTGGGGGCACATGCCTGTGATCCCAGCTACTCAGGAGGCTGAGGCAGGAGAATCAATTGAACCCGGTGGGGTGGAGGTTGCGGTGAACCGATTGCACCACTACACTCCAGCCTGGATGACAGAGTGAGACCTTGTCTGAAAGAAAAAAAAAAAAAAGAAGAAGAAGAAACCACAAGGACAATGCATATGGGAAAGGAGATGATTGTAGCAACGTGTTGAAGGCTTAAAAGCAGAAGGGCAGTTGTAAATATATTGGATATCTTTCGTACATCATTTCAATTTTTCCCAGCCTTGGGCGGGACAAGACAGCTGAATGATATCCATCTGAGGCACTCTGAATGCACTACAGAGGCTCTCCAACACCTGGGGACAGAAAAGAAAGGCAGAAAGGAGTCTTCTGAGAAGCAAAAGGCTGGAAGTTGAACTGGAGAGCAAAGAGAGCTGTCCAGCAACCCAAAAGGTTGGCAGCCTGCTTTAGAGCACATATAAATCTCCCATAGCTAAAACATGAGGGCTGGGCAATAAAGCACAAAGAGATCTTTAGAGTCCAGTGCTCATATCCCAAGCCCAGTTGGAGGGAAGGTCCTAATCCCTTCCTCAAAATACTTGTAGCCAAGGTGAGTGAATCTAGCTAAAGCTGCAACCAAGTCCAACTACAGATTAAATTGACTCAGCCTGCTACACTCATGACCCAAAAGAGGTGTGCCCTTTTCTGGAGGTAAATATTAGCACTTAAAATTTTTTTTCCTTTTTTTTTTTTTCATAGAGATGGGGTCTCACTATGTTGCCCAGGCTGGTCTTGAACGCCTAGGCTCAAATGATCCTCCCACCTCAGCCTCCCAAAGTGTTAGGATTATAGATGCAAGCTACCACGCCTGGCCGATGTTAGCACTTTTTAAGCTACTGTTCTTTAATATACAATTACTAGCATAAAATTAAAATTAAAGAGATATGTGAAGAAGCGAGAAGATATGACCTATGGTTAAGAGAGGTCAGTAGAAGCCAACCCAGAGATGATTTTAATGTTGGAATTATCAGATATGGACTTTAAAATAAGTAGAAAAAATATGTTAAAGTATCTAGTGAAAAACATGTGTGAATAGAGAAGGAATATAAGCAGATAGCTAAAAGCTATTAAAAAGAACCAAATGAAAATCTTACAAATAAAAAAAATGATATTGGAAGTGAATAATTTATATAATGTGTTTAACAGCAAACTGGACACAGCAAAGGAAAAGAGGGTCAGCAGAAGCACAATACCTGTAGAAGTGCAAAACATACTGAATATTGCCAAGAGAAATAAAAAAGATCTAAATAATAAAGATTATACACATGCACACGCGCACACACACACACAATTTTTTTTTTTTTTTTTTTTTCAAGACTAAGTCTTGCTCTGTCGCCCAGGCTGGAGTGCAGTGGCGAGATCTGGGCTCACTGCAAGCTCCCCCTCCCAGGTTCGCGCCATTCTCCTGTCTCAACCTCCCGAGTAGCTGGGACTACAGACGCCTGCCACCCTGCCCGACTAATTTTTTTTTTTTTTTTTTTTTTTAGTAGAGACGAGGTTTCACCGCGTTAGCCAGGATGGTCTCGATCTGCTGACCTTGTGATCCGCCCACCTCGACCTCCCAAAGTGCTGGGATTACAGGCGTGAGCCACTGTGCCCGACCACAAACTTTTTTAATGCATTATACAACTCAATATTGTTGAGATGTTCATTCTTCTTTACCTAATATATAGATTAATGATAGATTCAGCACAAATCCAACAAATCCTCTAAGTCTCACCTCTTGTCCCAGCCATAACTGTAGAGGCCAGTTTTGAGCATGCTTCTAACACCTGCATAGAAGTCTAAACAGACAATGCCTCTCTTACGCTTCTTTGATGTCAAGTGGTGGGATACCTGGAGGAACCTGGTTGACAACTCACATACAAGTGCCCCGAAGCTGTGGCCAACAATATAATGCATTCTTCTCTCTCTCTCCTTTCTTGACTCACCCCCATTCCTAAGTCTCAGGATCATACCCACACGTAAACATTTTGTGCATCAGCCTTTGTCTCAGGATCTGCTTTTGAGGAATCCAGACAAGACAATAACTGATTCAGCAGACTTGAAAAAGTTGATTCTAAGCCAGCAGTGGAAAAATCCGAGAAGAAACTTGTAGCATGGAAATGCCAAAGGGCTCAGAAGTTAATGACACTGGGTACCTCTGGAAGTAGGGTGAAGAAAGGATAAAAACAGAAAGACTTAAAAAAAACAGTTAGATTTGGAATCTCCTTACCAATTCCATTTATTAGAATGATAGCCTTAGTATCACCGTAGCAGAATTTTTGAGGTTTGTTCTCTCTAGTAAGAGGACAGAGGGCTATGAGACTTTAGGACAATTGAGGATAGAGACTTAGTGAAAATGTACATGCTGAATTTTAAAACTTCTCCTCTCCCTCTTCAGCCCTTTCACTTATTTTGTTTCTAGAATGCTGGCAGTCAGCTTTAGATCCTCTAGGCAAGAGATTAGAAGACTCTACGCTAAGAAATCCAACTAGCCAGCATGCACAACTGATTTCCCCACACATGAAGTCCTGCAGCCCAGGTCTTAACCTGAATCAGGATGAGGGGGTGGTGGGTCGAGGTGGGGCTGTTGAAAGTGCTCCTGCTTGCCACATACGTGCACATCCCACCCGCTCAGCTCTCCCTTGCCCTTCACTCATGGAAGTCTTCAGGCAAGTTTTTCACTTACAAGGGACGGCCTATCTTCTACCGAGACTCTGTGGATGTGGTTGGAAGTCCAGAGATAGTTGTTCTTTTACATGGCTTTCCAACATCCAGCTATGATTGGTACAAGATTTGGGAAGGTCTGACCTTGAGGTTTCATTGAGTGATTGTCCTTGATTTATTAGGCTTTGGCTTCAGTGACAAACTGAGACCATATCACTCACTATTCCATATTTGAGTAGACCAGCATCCTGGAAGCACTTTTGTGGCATCTGTCTATCAAATGGAGGTATCTTTCCTGAGACTCACTGTCTACTCCTTCGCCAAAAGCTGTGCAAAGATGGAGTTGTGCTGTCACCCATCCTCACGCAGCTGATGAACTCCTTTGTATTCTCTCGAGGTTTCACGCCAGTCTTTGGGCCATATACTCAGCCGTCTGAGAGTGAGCTGTGGGACATGTGGGCCGGGGTCCGCAACAATGACAGGAATTCATCACCAACAGTGTCTTAGAGTACATCAATCAGAGGAAGCAGATTAGAAAGCGCTGGGTGGGAGCTCTTGCCTCTGAAAGTATCTCCATTCATTGTATCTATGGGTCATTGGATCCTGTAAATCCCTATCCAGAGTTTTTGGAGCTGTACAGGAAAATGCTTCTGCGGTCTACAGTGTCGATTCTGGATGACCGCATTAGCCACTATCCACAGCTAGAGGATCCCATGGGCTTCTTGAATGCATATATGGGCATCACCAACTCCTTCTGAGCTGGAAAGAGTGGCTTCCCTCTATTATTTCCCCTATTCCCTTATATGTTGTGTATTCCACTGAGGAAGAAATGCCCAAAAGACATCCTAGCCATCAAACACTATTCTCTCACAAAGTCCACTTTACTCAAATTGGTGAACAGTATGTAGGAAGAAGCCAGCATGAGCTCTAACTAAGGCTGACATAATAGTCTGTCTCCCATTTTTTTTGACATCTGATCAAATGTAAAGACTTGCCTTTGTTTTTGTGTTATTAGGAAATTCTGATGAGCACTACTACTCTCTGATGCAGAAAGACGTTCTTTTGCCTGGAAGGCTTTTTAACACTTTGGACTTTTCTGAAATATTTAGAAGTGCTAATTTCTGGTCCAGCCCCAATAGGAATTCTACAATGAGAAGTGGGCTTCTTTACCTATCCTTGAATGGCTTTTTAAAAGTTCTTTTAAAAGCAACACAGAGCTGAGTCTCCTTTGTCATACCTTTGGATGTAGTTTCATCAGCTGTTTTTAATTATCAACATTTTGTTAAAAGAGATATTGGTTTAAATAATGTAGTGTTCTAAGTATGATTTAGGACCATTATTTACCTACACATTACATATATTTTATAAGGATGCTAAACCAAAATATCCTTACTCTGTCAGAGTAGTGAACTTAATTAAACATGTTTCATTTCTGAATAAATTGAACTGAATCCAAACTATTTACAGAATTTCCTAAAATCACAGGACATTAAGGACCAATAGCACCTGTGCCAGAGATTTACTATTACTAGCTGGGAAGACCAATTCTAACAGCAAATAACAATCTGAGACTCCTCATACCTCAGTGCTTAGAAGCATGTCTCTCTTGAGCTACCATAGAAGGGAAGAGACTGTTTTGTAGTCCAAATCACACAGAATATACATCGATTCCTTTATGATGACTGCTTAACTTCCCATTGCCTGTGCCAGAGAGGCTTTCTCATGTAGCTGATTAATTCCTGTACTTTACAGATAGGAAAGTTCCAGAAACATTAAGAACAAATTCTGAAAGATCTATGAGCAAATGGTGCTGAATACTTTTTTTTTAAGCCACATTTTATTGTCTCAGTCAAAGCAGGATTATTAAGTGATTATTTAAAATTCATATTTTTAAAATAGCAACTTCAAGTATAACAACTTTGAAACTGGAGTAAGTGTTTATTTTCTATCAATAAAAATGAATTGTGACCAAAAAAAAATCCAACTAGTCAAAGAGAAAAAAGTCCTAAAGATACTGGCATCGGGCCTGGTGCAGTGGCTCATACCTGTAATTCCAGCACGTTGGGAGGCTGAAGCGGGCAGATCACTTGAACATCCCAAAACCCTGTCTCTACTAAAAATACAAAAATTAGCCAGGCGTGGTAGCACACACCTATAATCCCAGCTACTTGGGAGGCTAAGGTAAGAGAATCGCTTGAACCCGGGAGACAGAGGTTGCAGTGAGCCGGGATCACACCACTGCACTCCAGCCTGAGTGATAGAGCAAGACTCTGTCAAAAAAAAAAAAGATACTGGCATCAAGGTTTTCCCACATGAATGACTCAGTCAGAATACCACAGTCAGCAGGTCTCATCCATTTAGACAAATTTTCCAATCATTTTTTTTAATCCCATTTTTAAATATGAATAAACAGCTATTAACTAGTAAACACCTAAGGAAGCCTATAACATGACAGAAATCAAAACAACTAATAGAAAACAACAAAACTTGGAAGAAGTAGAGACAAAGCAGGAAGATGAAACTTCAGAACTTCAGAAAGAAAAAAGAAACTATTATTAATAGCCTCTGAAATAAAAGGATTCATGAAATGAGAAGAGGTTTTGTGAAAAAAAAAAAAAAAAAAGAACAAGGAACACTTGTCTTGGTTGTTTGTGCTGCTATAATGGAATAATGAGATTGAGTAATTTACTAAAGAATAGAAATATATTCTCTCATAGTTCTGGTGGCTGGGAAGTCCAAGCTCAAGGTGCTAACAGGCTTGGTGTCTTGGGAGGGCCTGGTCTCCAATTCCAAGATGGGGCCTTGGAGTCTTCATCCTCCAGAGGGGAAGAATGCTGTTCCTCAAATAGCAGAAGAGAGGTGACTCACTCTCAGAAGCTCTTTTTACTCTTTTTATAGAGTAATTAATCCATTCATGAGTGCTCTGCCCATTTGGCCCCATCTGCCAACACTGTTACATTGAGAATTAATTTTCAACATGAGTTTTGGAGGGGACAAAAACATTCCAATCATGACATAACTTTTGAAAATTAAAAGTATAGTGTATAAATAAAATTCAATAGAAAGCTCATAAGATAAAGTTGAGAAAATCTTTCTTAAAATAAAGCAAAAATACCTTTAAAAATGAAGATGAAATAAATGAGAGAAAATACAAGATAATTATGTTACTTCTCCCTTATTAAATCCTACATTTGAATAATATGAATTCCAGAAAACAGTGGAGGACATGCAGTATATCATTGTGAAATTTCAGAACATAGGCTAAAGAAAAAAAATTTATAAGCTTTCAGAGAGGAGACAGAGAAAAATAAAACAAGCCACATATGAAGAATCAAGGATCAGATTTCACACCACCACCAGATGCTAGAAAACAATCGAGCAATATCTTTTAAAATCCTGAGCAAATATATTTTCCCACTAGATTTCTATACCCAACTAAACTATCACTAAAGAAAGGCTCTAGACCAAAGAAAATTTGGGCTTTCAGGAGCTCACAAAAATTACATCTCATGTACCTTTTCTCAGGAAGCTAGCTAGTAGATAATGTGCTGCACAAAAATAAAAGCATAAAGACGTTGGATCCAAGAAGAAAGAAGTCAAAGAAATCCTCAACACTTTGGTGAAGTGAATTCCCAGGAATAGAGTGTGAAGTAGGCCTAGAGTGGGGCAGATCAGAAGATGCCAGGAGAGATTAATCCAAGTAAAGAAAACAATAGAACACCCTGGTGTGTCTGAATGCAGAGAGGAAATATTTGAGGTTATTAGGGGAAAACAGAGGCTGAATTAGTAACGAATAGAAAACTAAACCAAAAAAGAGGAAAGCATTACTTTAGGAAAAATAAAATTGTGCAAGAAAGGAAAAGTAAAGATAGTATACTATATCGTTTGTATCTATAGGTTCAATGCTATGAATAACATTGAAATTGTCATACTAATTTAAACACAGTATTAATCTAAACAGAAGTATGATATAATTATATTGAAGGGATCATGGGACAGAGAGTTTGTGTGAATGTGGGTGGTAGTAATGGTGGTGTGGTGGTCTGTGATAAAGGAATGGGAGATGATGAATAAGAGCTAAATCCTTATTTTCCCTACGTGATACCTAAAATTGAAAATTCAGAAGGTAGGAAATACAAGGCTGTTATTTTTATATATGGAGGTAAATAACAAAGAAACAGCTAAAATAAATGAAAGTGGTTGCTATTGAAAAACAGAAGAGGTGGTGGTCAAGGGTTGAATAGTAGGATGATTGTTTTTGGAATAAGTCTCACAGAATTGTTTGATTCTATAAATTACGTGAAAATCTGATTTTGAAGAAAATAAAAACAAAACTTGAAAATAATTACAGAATTATGGTATACTTATTTTAAAAAAGCAAATGGGTAAATATGGAGTGAGGTTAAATTGGGACGACAGGACTTGTCCTTTTCACCCAGGAAATCACAGACTCAGATGGAACACTGTGAAGAAGAAATCTCGGAGCCTTTGAGGTTGTGGGAGAGGTAGCCCTATATGTGGCATAGTGTTTGTACCTACAGATTCCCACTGTCTAATTTAAATCTAAGTCAGTTCACATACATAATTTAATTTTTGGAAGCAGCATTAAAGTAAGTAAAAAGGAAATAAGAAAATTAATTTTAGTATTGTATTTGATTTAACCCAATATATCATAATGATGATCATCTCAACATCTGATAAGTATAAAAATAATTAACAAGATATTTTACATTATTTTCTTCATAGTAAGTGTTGGAACTCCACTGTCTGTTTTATACTTAGATACATCTCAATTCAAATGTTAAATTTTCATCAGAAATACCTGATCGATATTTAGATTTTATAAAATTTACAATTGAAAAAGTACATTCACCTATTCAAGTTGTTCCAAATGTACTTAAAAATTTCCCAATAACTGAATCTTGTACCAAAACATTTTTCCCTTAGTGTTTGCATTTTTATTTCTAAAACTGGTTCATGTTTTTCCTTCAAAGAATCAATTTGACTCTGAGGCAAAACCATACCAATTTTGAAACTACATCTGTCCAAGTTAAATAAATTCATTAACTCTTATATCAACTCAGTAATATTAACATTGATTTCAAAAGAGTATTGCATAAGTTGAAAAGCAATTCTAAATTTATCAATATAAACATAGAGATGCTCACGGTTTTCTTGTAATTTTTGCCGCCAATTTACCTAACAGTTGATTACAATTAAAATATGCATCTCAATTTATGCTTTAAAAAATATGTAAAAACATCACTAATTTGCTTTATGAACAATTTATATTTCAATATAAATTATTTTTGCTTTCTGTAGTACTTAAGTTTAGATCATTCATGTGCAATCTGATATAGTTGATAAACCATAAATCATGCAGCCATTTTTTTTTACTTTAATCATTCTTTCAGTTTCAAGAAAATCTTGAACTGGGGTTACTAGTATTGTAAATCTTTATAAAACTCTCCCACAACTCTTAAGCAGTCAACATTAGTAAAGAGCACACAATCATCAAATACATCATTTTCTATTTCTTTCAATAGTTCCGTACACTCGTGGTTTACAACATGTACATACTGAATGATTTTAACAGCTGTATCCATGATACTTTTCATTAAAAAAAAATTAGCACAAATATTTTCAGTGTGTGTCACACAATGGAGTGAAGCAATAAGGGAAAAATCAGTCTCTTGTTTTAAAATTCTGATAAATCTAGATTTTTGACCTAACATAGCTGGGCCATCATCTATCTTGTTGATAGTGGTAGTTTTTTTTTTCTTATCTAGTTGAAACTCTTCTTTGACATATCTAAAATATTCAAAGCTATCTACACATTGAGTTGGTTTTTTTCTTTAGGTCACAGACAACATTTCTAAGTAAATTTGAAAGTGTTTTTAAACACAAATGCAACCAAATGTGTCCAGTATTAACTGGGCACAGTCTCTTATTCTATACGGCATGTCTAAAGCTTAAAAAAGGGCGTTCTCATTTTTCACATTTTGAATCAATTGATCATTGACATTGTTAGTCTTACATTCTACAATCACTTGTTTGATGGCTTACTTTATATTTTGCTTTTGTGAAATATCTTTTAGTCTTTTCCTCATAATTTTCTAACAAAATTTCCACAACTGAAATGATTTCTTTCACCACCTCTCCATCTAAACATGTGGGTTTGGGTTTGGTTTAGTTTGGATTTTTGTGAAAGAATTCAAGCCATTTTATACCTGACCAGTTACAAGATCAGAACCTGTCAAAAATTGCTTAAGATATGTTTGCTGGACATTTAATACTGATTGCAAGTGACTAATTTCTTCAATCCTTTTTTAGTTGTTGAGAGAAACTTCTTATCAAATTCAATGTGTGTTTGCTTTAAACAGCTTTTAATATTGTCCACGTTATTCTCCTTTTTTTTTTTTCTTAACAGCTTTTTTGTTTGGCTCTGTGGCAGCCAACTGCAATTGCCATATGTTGTGAGATTTGGAACACACCTTCTTCCAGTCTCTTTTATTCTTTACTGTTCAGGTCTTGGGACTAGTTTCTGCATCGCCACTCAATTCCATATCCGTAGGACGCCTTCATTTTAAATTTGAAAATTTGCCCATACTTATTTTTTCTAACTAGAAACATAATTTAATTATATTATAATTAAAATAAGTATTTCGATTTAATTATCAATTACAGTTTACATAGAAATTGCTATAACTGGAGCTGTCTGCATGAAATATCCAAATGAATGCATTATAATGTTACATTAGTGCATAGAAGAAAATCATCTGAAGGGAGTCAGTCTGTCCACTGACTGCATCAGTGATGTGTTTGTGAATAATACTAGAAACAATGCTGGTGTCCCATACATGCACTACAACATCATAACGATGCCTTACGCAATGCAATGGGTAAGGTGAAATGCTGTCTTATCAAAATAGGATAAAATGGTATTGAAGAGGAAAATAATTTTCACAATTCTTCAGTGTTTAAATTTAATTAAAATTAAATACAATTAAAATTGTAATTCCTCAGCCGCGGTAGTCTCATTCAAGTGCTCCATAGCCACATGTGTCTAGTGGCCACTTTATTGGATGCCAAAACTTGGACTGTAGGAGAATGAGAACCGATTGTTAGGGTGCCAGGCGTTTTGTTAGATAGTTGGATCTCAAAGAAAGGATCTCAATTATTCCTCAGAACAGTCCTGTCTATCGTTACCCACATTGTACATGAAAAACCGAGACTCAGTGAGATTTAGTGACTTATCCAAGGCCATACAGTAAATTAGTGAAGCAGCTGGAATGCAGCTGTTAGTCTGAACCCGAAGCCCATGCTGTGTGTGCTGTGATGGTGTGGGGCCCCTTGCTTTGGTGTAATCGTATACATAACTGAACCAAAAAACAGGATGCTTTTCCCTTATCTCCCTCACGCCTGGATCCCTTTTGAAATTCACAAGTCTCTAGTTGTTTTAACAATCTTGTATGAGTGAAAGTTGGAATAATCAACAAATATATATTGTCTCCTATGGGTCAGGCACTACTCTAGTGAACAAGAAACAAGAGGCTCTGCCTTCATGCAGTTTACGGTCTTAAGCAAAAGGAACAGAAAATGACAAAAAACACTGTCGGTGAGATACTTCTCTAAGAAGTAAGCATTGTGAGTTTGTGAGTTTGCTTACAGTGATGCTTTTTTTTTTTTTTTTTTTTGAGACAGAGTCTCACTCTGTCCTCCAGGCTGGAGTGCAGTGGTGCGATCTTGGCTCACTGCAAACTCCGCCTCCCAGGTTCACGCCATTCTCCTGCCTCAGCCTCCCGAATAGCTGGGACTACAGGCCTCCGCTACCATGCCCGGCTAATCTTCTGTATTTTTAGTAGAGATGGGGTTTCACCGTGTTAGCCAGGATGGTCTCGATCTCCTGACCTCATGATCTGCCCGCCTTGGCCTCCCAAAGTTCTGGGATTACAAGTGTGAGACACCGCACCCGGCCACAGTGATGCTCTTTTTTTTTTTTTTTTTTTTTTTGAGGTGGAGTTTCACTCTTGTTCCCAGGCTGGAGTGCAATGGCGCAATCTCGGCTCACTGCAACCTCCGCCTCCCAGGTTCAACCAATTCTCCTGCCTCAGCCTCCCGAGTAGCTGGGATTAGAGGCGTGCACCACCATGCCCAGCTAATTTCGTATTTTTAGTAGAGACAGGGTTTATCCATGTTGAGGCTGATCTCGAACTCCTGATCTCAGGTGATCTGCCCGCCTCGGTCTCCCAAAGTGCTGGGATTACAGGCGTGAGCCACCGCGCCCGGCCTACAGCGATGATCTTTATGGTGACACTGCTTTGTGTGATCTTAGGATGGGATAAAATCATCTCAGCATGCAGTAACTCTGCCAAGCGTGGTTGTGCAAATAGGTCCTTAGTAGGCGCTTTTGCTATTGAACATGAAGTTATCATCTCCAATTTTAGGCAATTATTTTCATTCCTGTCCATTTGTCCGTTATTATCCTTGGGGGGCTAACATGTTCTAGTCTCTAAGGAGAAATGGGCAACAGGTCAAAGGGACAAATGGTAAAAGTAGAAGGGCAATGTTAGGCTGGGCACGGTGGCTTACACCTGTAATTCCAGCATTTTGGGAGGCCGAGGAGGGCAGATCGCCTCAGGTTAGGAGTTCGAGACCAGCTTGGCCAACATGGTGAAACCCCGTCTCTACTCAAAATAGAAAAATTAGCCAGGCATGGTGGTAAGTGCCCGTAATTCCAGCTACTTAGGAGGCTGAGGCAGGAGAATCACTTGAACCTGGGAGGCGGAGGTTGCAACTGCATTCCGGCCTGGGCGACAAGAGCGAAACTCTGTCTGAAAAAAAAGAAAAAAAAAGAAGAGCAATGTCTTCAGATGAAGAACGTCAGATGGATTAGGAGACTTATTGTTTCCTAATAAGGGAAACACATTCAGAGCACCCCATACTAAGGTACTGATGTGATCAGTAAAACTATGATCTGTAAAAGCAACGTTTTGGACCTATGGTTTCTTTTCAGGCTACTGCAAATGCTACACGAAGTTTCCTTTGGGTGGTGCAACCAGCTCTATAAAACTCTACCACCTGTGGTTTAGGATGCTGCTGAGGAGTACCGGGGGCGGCTGGATCTTCCAGGGTAGAGATTTACGCATACAAAAGTTTTTGTTTTTTGTTTTTGTTTGTTTGTTTGTTTTTTCCCCCTGAGTAAAGCCTCAGGGGAGATAACCCTTGCAGAATATTTCAGAGTTCAACCAGATCGTTGTACAGATGGGGAAACCTAAAGTTCAGAGAGTTTAAGTGATTAATCTAAAGCCACCCAGCACATTCATTCAGTGAGACTAGGACGTCTACATTTGCTTTCCAGGTAATGAGTTGTGGGTGAGGAGAGGAGGTGGGAGGGAGAATCAGAAGAAGCTAGAGACTGTGTGGAAAGCTCAGTAAGGCTAGGGTTTAAAGTCTGCTCCTGTATTTTCCGCTCTCATGTTAGCCAGGTTTCTTCATTCTGCTGAGCTTCAGAATCTCAGCTGTGAAATGGGGATGACATAAACTTCCTAAGGTTTTGGTAAAGACTTGATGAAATGACGGGCTAATGTGCAAACACCTTGACCTCTTCAAGGTGAGAACTTTCCTTTACTCACTATCTGCAAAGTAGGACTTCCTTTTGTTGGGCTTCAAACCATCTATTTCAAACTTCGAGCTCTCCAGGCTCCAGTATTAAGTTTTCTGGATGGGTAGATCAAATTCTACTGCCCTCCATCTGCTGGCCCCAACCTCCCCAGTGACTCTTTGTGTACCAAGATGTCCCCAGTTCTCCCCAGCATCCTGTTTCTGTGATCATACCCTGTACCCATCTCTCCTTTGTCACCTCTCAGAATCTTGCCCATCCTCGCTGGAGCTCCACCTAACAATTAGAAGCCTTTACAAGTGTTTGGAGAGTGTGACAGGCTTTCAAGTGCTTTCACAGACATTCTCCCCTTTGATCCTCACAACAGCTCTGTGGGGGAGTCAGGGCAGCTGTTATCATCCAAATTTTACCACTAAGGAAGCTGAAGCCATAGGGGCTAAATGACTTGCCCAAGGCCACAAGCTAGAAAACCCCAGGCTTTGAGGTCAGAAAGTCCTATGTTCACATCTCAGCTTTGCCACTTGCTAGCATTGCGGCCTCAGGTAAGTTTCAGAGCTTTCCTGAGCCTCAGTTCCTCCATCTATAAAATGGAGATATTTGTTGTGTATCTGCAAGGTTGCATATTCTGAATGCGCAGACTTTGTAGACAGCAAGTATTCAGCAAGCCAGACCAGAATCCAGTGCATCTTGCCATTTCTCTACACTATTCCTCAACACCACTCCAACTATTATGTTAATAAGGAAGGGCTTCCATTTCTGAACTTAGGGAGCATTCATTGTCTTTATCAGGAGTCTCTGATTTCATGCCTCAGGAACTAACTCGGGCTGACAAACAGCAAATAGGATTTTGCCAAGACACTGTTAAGATCACAAAAGAGAAAAGCTGGAAAATCACTTTTTGGGAAGGAACCATGGCAGCCCCAGGAATCGCAGCAGCTCCTTGGGGGCGGCCATTGGGTGACAGTGCCAACTGTCTCCCTTAACCTTGTCTGTCTCTTTTCACTCAAGATCCAAGTTTACAGAAGATCTGATTGAGCTAGCCTGGGCCAGGTGCCCACCATGTGAGCAGATGGGCGGGGGTGGTTGGCAGCCCACTGGAACGATATGGAATGGAGGAAAGGCAGCTCTACAATGTAGAAATGCTCTCCCATAAATGGAGTTCATTACTTAGTGCTCATGTAACTCTGTGTGGCTGTTTGTATTTCCTTGTGCTTCTGTCTTAGCATATCTTGGAAGGTCAGGGTGAGAGCAAGGGAAGGACACCTCTGTCCTATGCTTAAATTTAATATGGAAGCCCAGAGACGAACCCACTGCCTTGCCCCTAATTGGTGCTCAATAAGTATCAGATGATTTTATTACAGCCTTCAGTCTTTCCAGTACAAATTAAGTTAGATCTTTCCTGACTTATCCCAGCTTCTAAACCTCAGCACTCTTACCTACATGCAGCCACCAATAAAGCAATCAATCAACAACAATTCACCTAATTAGCTTGCTCACATGAACCAATAAGTTCCTCAGGCCTGGCTGTTTCCCATCACAACCACTGTGTGGGGTGCCAGGTGTCTTGTCAAAGGACTTGATTAATAAGTCGTTATAATTGAAGCTGAATACAATTAATTGCATAATTGTGAACTCTTCAAGTTTAATTCCATGAAAATTACATCACAGAATTGGGGCATGATAAAGTATTTCTAACCAAAGGAATAGAGGGAACTTGCATAACCACTGGTTCATATTTGTGACATGTTATGCCCATGCCAGTCATGGACGTTCTCCATTGTTGTTAACAAAAACTCATGTAGCTCAAATACTTAAATGATTTCTCAAATATGTGGTTCACAATTGAAAAAAACGTGGACGTTCTCCTAGTCGGTCCCAACATTTTGATAATGTTAATGATGTCCTGAAATCTGTCCTGGTTTTGTTTTTTGTCTGTAAGCACAGATCACAGATCTGCTCCTATATTGGGGTTTGTTTGGGTTGGTTTGATTTGGTCGTATTTTCTCTCTCTTTGCAGTTCCCTTACATTTGTTGTTTCAAATGGTTACTAACTTGCTGGAGGACAGGGTAGAAAATAGCTGATGAATAAAAATATTGCTGTCTGCCTTTGACAAAACTTTTACCCAATTGAGCCAGCAAGATTTTCATGAAGAAAATCTGAGAAATTAATTAATTAACTGTAACTGAATTTCACCTCTTTAACCTTAACTCGTGAGCAAACCTGAGCTAAATAAACATCTGACCATTCAATCTCTTTCACTTAAGGTTAACTTGAGTTTATTATTCAGGCTACTGCCCTTGTGTATTAGGCAACGCATAAATTACGCATACTAATTACCCTGGATGGGGCACCACTTTAATGAATTCTTTTAATTAAACTGCAACACAGTGGTTTTGCACAGGATGGTCTATATTTCATCCTTAAACTATGTTAACCTTCATCTTTGTCTGGGCGGCTCACACGTCCAACCGGAGAAGGTCTGAGTTTAATTCATCTAAGTATATACACTCCACAACCCCCACTCCTTGACTATCATAGGAAAATTTGAAAGATGTTTCTATTCTGCTTTGAGGTTAAGAAATTAGATGCCTCTGTGAAAAGTTATGATTCTGCTGGGGATACTGAGATGGAAAAGAAAAAGATAAAACAAAGAAAAACTGAAATGACAGAATCAACCAGCACAGCCCTGCAGTCTTTAACGTAGAAATAATAAAAGGAATTAACAATGTTCTTATTAATATGTAAACTAAGCAAAGAGCATCCTTCACTTTGCAATCTGTATATTCCTGAGTTTACGGCAAATAATCTTTACCATGAGTCCAGTTTTCAAGGATACAATCAGTTCTCTATTATCTGGAACACTTGGTGGATACAGCAGTAGAGAAGATTGAAACCAGTGCATATTTTAGCCATGAGTATACATCTTCTCTTGTCTTTTTACTAAGCTCCTGCTTGTAGGTAGGAAAATTGACTGCCTTGAGTTTTACCTCCCTGGTATCTGATTGGGGGTTGTGGGGAGAGGAAACAGTTGAGCTACTATCTAGATCCCAGGAAGCTTCACTCCCTTAGGTAGTTCAGCTGGGAGAGCAGAGGCCCCAGTTCAAGTCAATATGTTAATTGAGCACCTATTGTAGTTTTAGCCCTGTGTCTGAGACAGAATATCATGATGATTGAGAATTGTTCTATTTGTGTTATTTTTTAAAGAAAAAGGAATACATTTGTGTATTTATATTTGTACTTATGTAGATGAATTCAGGAAGGTGCACAAAAAACTCTTGAGAGGGTTTGCTTCTGAGAAATATTAAAGGTCTTTGTTGGGAGGGAAAAGCACTTATTCTGTATCTTTCTCCTTATCCTCTGCCCTCTTTTTTTTGTTTTTTTTTGTTTTTTACCATGAGCATGTAATCCTTTTTCATTTAAAACTTTGAAACAATAAAAATAACTAGGGAGTTCATAGTTCAGTCAGGGAGAAAAGCACATACAATGTAATATATTAATGGCAAGTACTGTGAAACGTGAACACACAAACTCTTCTGCAAACACAGAGGTGGGATCATCTAATAGTGTCTGGTGGAGTCTGGGAAGACTCCTCAGAGGAGGTGGCATGTAAATTGGGTTTTGAAACATGAGTATGAGAGTTTTTCAGGTTAAGACTCAGCCATTGAGTAATGGGAAGAGGAAGATAGCATGAGATAATTCCACTCACCTAAGATTGTTCTCTCTTAGAAATCCTGTTAGTAGATATGCTACTCTAGGGCTTTCCTGGTGACATGTAGAAATAGTGTTTGAATGGTACAAAAAAGTTAGAAAGAATGAATAAGAATTACTGTATCATAGTACAACAGGGTGACTATAGTCAATCATAATGTAACTTTACATTTTTAAATAACAAAGAGTGTAACTGGATTGTTTGCAACTCAGTGGATAAATGCTTGAGGGGATGGATACCCCATTCTCCATGATGCACTGATCTACTTATTTTACATTGCATGCCTGTATCAACACATCTCATGTACCCCATAAATAGATACACCTACTATGGACCCACAAATATTCAAAATAAAATAAATAAAACTAGCATTTGAATCATTCTGATTTCTGATAAGAAGGTGATTGGGAACGATACATTGTAGATAATCTCAAAAATTTTGTTCACTCTGGAAAATAATTGGACATGCCTGAAATCCAAACTTCAGAGTTTTTCCAAAAGTTCCTGAAAAATTTTCACCAAGCCCTAACTTAACCTAAAATGTGTACAAAAGCAACTGACCTGGAGGTAGGATGTAACTGATCTTCATTTTGCTAAGAAAGATAAAGAAAATATAGCGTTTTTAAAATCAGCAAAGCCTAGCTATTAAAACCTTTCATTACATTTGGAAATGGTATCCCCGCCTTCACTTCGTAGCCACAATAGAGGAAGAATAGGGAAAGTAAAGACCATTGTGGTCTCAAATTCCGTATTTTGCCGTTGATGGAGTTCTTTGGGGCACCAAATTTCCTTATGATGAGGCTATTAAGGATCCCCTGATATAAACTGGGTGGCTCCAAGTCAGGCAAAGGAACCCAGCCTCCCAAACACAGAGCAACAAGTCCTAGAAAGAGGGATTTGGTAGAACTTCGCTTGGCTCTCCTGGCCTCTTAGAGACCCCATGTGCGTATGCAACAACCAGGGGAAGAGGCAAGGTGATTTATCTCATCTCTACCCTGATGCTGGTATGATCAATACCTTTCAGTTATTTACTGAGCCAGGGCTGTGTGCCAGATGCAGAAAATGCAAAGATGGATGTCGCATGGTTCCTGCTCTCCAATAGCTCACAGAGAAAAAAGAGTCACGGACAATCCACTGTAATACAGAGGAATGAATGTATTTCTCTATTCAAAGCCAAACACAGAACTGGGAACCAGGACTCTTCCCTATGAAACTGGGAAGATTTCTCAGAGAGCCTGAAGACTCCTGAGTACAGTGCAAATATACCTTTAAAATGGAATCTCTTCAAAGGCTTAACTGACATTTTCATTATTTTAGACCAAAGAAGCAGAAGAAAGGCCGATATGCATAGGTAGAATATAATGTAAAGGCAGAGTTCTACAATGGATAGATGGCTAAACCCAAAGAAAAATGTTTCTCTCCCCCGACACTCAGCAAATTCAGGAAGCTCCACAGTTTGTTAAATAATCTATGACAAAAACTAGGCTCCAGAGTGAATTTTTTATGATGACAACAGTGGCTCCTGAGACAGACAACTCAGGTCGCCTTTGGATATGCTGTGTGACATTGGATAAGTCATGTAGCGTCTCTGATTCTCAGCTTCCTCATCTGTAAAACTTGAACAATAATAGGACCTACATCACAGGGTTGTTGATAGGGATTATACGAGATAGTGGATGTAAGGTGCTTAGCAAAGTGATAGGCCTCAAGTGAGTAATCAGTAAGTGTTAACTGTCATAATAATTAGTATGAGTAAGGCAACTACATCCTAGAATGCTAAACAAGAGCATTTCTTTTTTTTTTTTTTTTTTTTTTTTGAGACGGAGTCTCGCTCTGTCGCCCAGGCTGGAGTGCAGTGGCGCCATCTCAGCTCACTGCAAGCTCCGCCTCCTGGGTTTACGCCATTCTCCTGCCTCAGCCTCCCAAGTAGCTGGGACTACAGGCGCCCGCCACCTCGCCCAGCTAGTTTTTTGTGTTTTTTTAGAAGAGATGGGGTTTCACCGTGTTAGCCAGGATGGTCTCCATTTACATGGGCATGTGAAACTGCAAAAACTACACACACACACACACACACACACACACACGCCACACACACACACACACACACTTATTTCGGTTTAGAAACCACATTACTATTACTGAGGACCTACATGAAAGACCTGGGATGAATCCTTAAACAACCAAATGCTACTTTTATTGACTTACTTAAAAGCAGAGAGTGTCAGACCTTTCTGCCCCTTTCCTCAGAAATGACGTGTATCTCACACAGAAGGTGAGTGCATGCTTGTGTTCAGGTGTGCCCGTGAGTAGAGGGTGTATCTCAAATAGCAAGAGCACCAGCACTGGAGAAAAAGGCCCAGGAAGGCCCTGTGGAGGCAGCCACCTGGGGCTGTCCACTCCCCTGGAGTGACTCCAGCACTCAGCGCCAGTGCACTCTGCTTTGATCCTTTTGTGTTCCCAGGGCTTCCCAGGTGGCGTTTCTGCCCCAGGCTTTCTACACACAGAGTGTCTTCAGGCTGTCCTCTGCAGGAACATATGCTGTGACTTACCATCTGGCCTTTATGCAGCTCTCCAGTGGCCGTGGTATGAAAACCTGCCTGTTTGGCAGCTACAAGTGCCCGCAGTCTCTTTGGTCTCTTTCTTGGTCTGAGTGTTTTTCAACATCAATGGATGTAATTAAGAAGAACTCAATCAAGCATATGGACTTAGGAGTCCATTATGACCAGGAAGGGAGCTCTACCTTGGAAAAGGAACTGCTTGGGGCGGGCCCAGCCTTGGGTTCCAGGGCAAATGGAGTGCCTGTGGCAGTGGGCCTGGGACGCTCGTTTACAGCTAAACACAGTGGCCATTGCACAGGCTCAAGGCTCAGCTCTAGATGGAAGCTTGGAGCATTGTCACGCTCACTGACAGCCAGAGCCTGGCTGAGGGGAGCACAGGCAGCTTGCTGATGAGTGTGTGTGTGTGTGTGTGTGTGTGTCTTGGCTCTACGCAATGGGCAGAACACCAGAACTGCTCAAATCCAGGTGTCAGCATTATTTACATTGTTGCTCTTTGAACAGAGAAAGAATTACCAGTTGCTGCATGGCGGTTATTTCCAGAAGGTATGAAGGGAGACGCCAAAATCCATCTCCAGAGAGTGGAAACTAAAAGATGAAATTTGAATGTATAAATCACTGAATATACATTCAATAGAATTCTAGGCAGTTAAAGAAAAGGCTGGGGAAATTCTTTACTTACTGATATGGAAAGAACCCTAAAATGGGTTAAATGAAATAAATAAATAAATAAATAAACCTCTTCTGCTATTTGCATAATAAGGTTGATAAGGTTGGGGGTGAGATGGTTATGTTTGTACTGGCTCATATATGGATAAGAGTGTCTGGAAGGATATATGAATAGCTAATAACAGTGGTTATCTATGTTGGGAAGAGAGGAAGAACATGAGCAGATGGGGAATTGCATGGGAATTTTTACTGTATACGTTTATATACAGTCATGCATCACTTAATGACAAAGATACCTTCTGAGAAAGGTGTTCCTAGGGTATTTGGCTGTGCAAACATCATAGAGTGAACTTACACAAACCTAGATGGCATAGCCTACTACACACCTGGGCTATACAGTATAGCCTACTGCTTTTAGGCTACAAACCTCTATAGCATGTTACCTCTATAGCCGCTACCAGTCCATGGCCTCTTAGGAACTGGGCTGCACAACAGGAGGTACCTGGATAGGGCACTTATCATGAATGAAGCTTGCAAGAGTGGAAGTTGTGGCTGGGCGCAGTGGCTCACGCCTGTAATCCCAGCACTTTGGGAGGTCGAGGTGGGCAGACCACGAAGTCAAGAGATCAAGGCCATCCTGGCCAACATGGTGAAACCCTGTCTCTACTAAAAATTCAAAAATTAGCTGGGCGTGGTGGTGCATGCCTGTAGTCCCAGCTGACTGAGACTAGAGAATCACTTGAACCTGGGAGATGGAGGCTGCAGTGAGCCAAGATGATGCCATTGCACTCCAGCCTGGCAACAGAGAGAGACTCTGTCTCAAGAGTGGAAATTGCTCTGGGTGAGTCAATGAGTAAATAGTGGGTGAACGTGAAGGCCTAGGACATTACTGTACATTACTGTAGACTCTATAAACACTGTACACTTAGGCTACACTACATTTACTAAAAATATTTTTTCAATCATAAATTGATTTTAGCCTACTAAAGGTTTTTACTTTATAAGCTTTACCCCAACTACTCAGGAGGCTGAAACAGAAGGATCACCTGAGTCCAAAGGAAGATCACTTGAATCCAGGAGTTCGAGTCCATCCTGCACAACATGGCAAGACCCATCTCTAAAAAACAAAACAAAACAAACCACTCAATTGTTTTAAACTTTCTGACTCTTTTGTAACAACATTTAGCTTAAAACACAAACACTTTGTATAGCTGTACAAAGTATTTTCTTTTTTTCGATCCTTGTTCTATAAACTTTTTTACTATGTTTAAAAATTTCTTAATTTTTACTTTGTAAACTTTTTTAGGAAAAACAAAGACACAAACATACACATTAGACTAGGCCTACACCAGTTCAGGATCATCAATATCACTATCTTCCACCTCTACATCTTGTCACACTAGAAGGTCTTTGGGACAATAACACACATGGAGCTGTCCTCTCCTGTTATAACAATGCCTTCTTCTGAAACACCTCCAAAAGGACCTGCCTGAGCTGTTTTACAGTTAAACTTTTTAATATATAAGTAGAAGGAGTGTATTCTAAAGTGACAATAGAAACTACAGTAAATATATAAACCAGTATCATAGTCATTTATTAGCACTATAAGGTATTATGTGTTGTACATAATTGTGTGTGCTATATGTTTACTCAATTGGCAGTATAGTCAGTGTGTTTACACAAGCTTTGCTACAAACACATGAGTAATGCATTGTGCTATGAGGTTATGACGGCTACAGCATCACTAGGCAAAGGGAATTTGTCAGCTCCCTTATAATCTCATGGGACCACTGTCTTACACGTGATCCAACATTGACCAAAAGATGGTTATGCTTGGCTGGGCGCGGTGGCTCAAGCCTGTAATCCCAGCACTTTGGGAGGCCGAGACGGGCGGATCACGAGGTCAGGAGATCGAGACCATCCTGGCTAACACAGTGAAACCCCGTCTCTACTAAAAAAATACAAAAAACTAGCCGGGCGAGGTGGTGGGCGCCTGTAGTCCCAGCTACTCTGGAGGCTGAGGCAGGAGAATGGCGTAAACCCAGGAGGCGGAGCTTGCAGTGAGCTGAGATCCGGCCACTGCACTCCAGCCTGGGCGACAGAGTGAGACTCCGTCTCAAAAAAAAAAAAAAAAAAAAAAAAAAAAGATAGTTATGCTGTGCATTACTATAATTTAACCTAATTTTAAAATGTATTGTCCCTTTTAAAATTAAATAAATTTTAATGTGTTTAAAAGTTTTCAAGGTGACATTGTAAAATATTGACAAGCCAGTGGAGATTGCATACTAGTAGATTTAGAAATACATATTTATTAGTTTCTGCACACATCTCTCCACATGATTAAAGCCATTTGATTGCTAATAATATTCTCCATAACTTATTATCTTATGATAGAGTAACTCACACATTGCATTTTCACACTGAGCATTTTTATGTTAGGAAACTAAATATGAGTTGCATTAATTAACAAATTCCAGGTTTAAAAGTAGTTACGTGCTAATAACTAGAAGGCAGCAGTAAGCCTTTGTCCTTTTTTCTTTGAATCAACTAACATTTCTTGAACAAGTGTCCTGTGCTGTTGATAATTTGCTCTAGAATCCAGTTTTCACTGTGTGAAACTCTGTATGTGTAGGATAATGCATGGTATATCCAGACAGCAATAGGTTTGGTTCAGAAACTTTTCTGACAGATTATTTACTTCTCTGGTTTGTCCAGAAAGAATATCATTTGGTGCCTGCATGTTAAACTGTTTTTGCTTTTCTAACAATACACAGGGGCATGAGGACGACGATCAAGATGCTGCTATTTACAAACTAGTAGAATCACAGATATTCATGTTCTCTCTCTTTCTGTCTCTCTCTCATACGCACACAAAATACACACATTTAACCATAGAGTTTTTTGTGATAAATTCATTTCCACTTCTCTAAGAAATATGAAAATCTTTACTGTAGTGGCATTGCACTGTGTAAATGTAACTAAACCAAAACTCATTTCCCAGGATTCCTTTCCCTATAGGGCTGTAGGTTTGCATGAGCCACAAGAGAAACTTGCCTGAAATTTGGAGGCAGCAGTGAGGCAGCACTAATTTTCAGTCTTTGAGGGTGCCATGCACTGTAGTGACTTGCACAAGTTGTCACTGATCTGCTGGCTCACCTTGTGGGTGTGGATGTGGGTTGTAATTGGACTCACAGTTCCTCTGGCTCCCACCAGATTTCATCTCTCAATTTTTCCATGTCCTGGGCCAGGTATGTGTGTAACTCCATGGCAAAATATACTAGCTTTCCCTGCAAGTCACCCACATTATGGAGGATGGAGGTCCAGCAAGACAGATACAGGTTCCAATACATCTTCCTGGGTTCCAACTTGCCCTTTTCTCCTCTACGTCATACCAAGACTTCTTTCCCAATTGCCAACCTAGCTGAGTATGCCAGCTTCAGACCCAACATCATAGTGGTCACAATCTTGAATAGACTTCAGTACTTGCTCCTACAATTGCATGAGGTCTAATCCCCATAATCAATGCTTTATTCTATAGGTCCCATAGTGTTTCCATTTCTCTAGTTTAATTCTGTTTGATATACTTCCCCAAAATGTCCAGAGACATGTCTTAGTCTTATCATTGCTAAGAGCACAGAATACCTAGGCATCAGTATCTCCACTTTGTAAGTAAGAAAGTGGGTTCTACAAAGAAAGTAAGCATCAAGGCTGAGAATCTCTCTGTATTAGTCCATTCTCACACTGCTATAAAAAAATACTTAAGACTGGATAATTTATAAAGAAAAGAGGTTTAATTGGCTCATGGCTCTTCAGGATAGCTCCTGCTCAGCTTCTGGGGAGGCCTCAGGAAACATACAGTCATGGCAGAAGGCAAAGGGGAAGCAGGCATATCTTGCATAGCCCGAGCAGAAGGAAGAGAGAGCAAGAGGGCAGGTGCCACACACTTTTAAACAACCAGATCTCCTGAGAATTCTATCATGAGAACAGCACCAAAGAGATGGTGCTAAACCATTCATGAAGGATCCACCCACATGATCCAATTACCTCCCACCAGGCCCCACCTCCAACATTGGGGATTCCAAATGAACATGAGATTTGGGTGGAGACACAGATCCAAACCATGTCACAATCTAACTTCAAAACCTGTACTCTTGGCCGGGCGCGGTGGCTCAAGCCTGTAATCCCAGCACTTTGGGAGGCCGAGACGAGCGGATCACGAGGTCAGGAGATCGAGACCATCCTGGCTAACACGATGAAACCCCGTCTCTACCAAAAGATACAAAAAACTAGCCGGGCGTGGTGGCGGGCACCTGTAGTCCCAGCTACTCCGGAGGCTGAGGCAGGAGAATGGCGTGAACCCGGGAGGCGGAGCTTGCAGTGAGCCGAGATCCGGCCACTGCAATCCAGCCTGGGCGACAGAGCGAGACTCCGTCTCAAAAAAAAAAAAAAAAAAAAAAACAAAACCTGTACTCTTTCTGCCAATACAATATTGCGTTGGCTTCCAAAGTAAGAGGGGAGCTTACAGCAAAAGAACATTGTCATAATATCTGAAAAATCAGCCATCAGAATAGATTAAAGAAAACATCCCCAGGTCCTAACTGAGAGCACTGGCGCTCAAGATGGCATTTTCACTGTGATAAAAGACAAACATTAAGAATAAAAATTCTTTGCACATTCTGGGGAGATGGGGGACATTAGCCTTATAACATTTTAGCGATTTTTGAATGAATGCAAGGATGAGTATCAGCCATATGTTGTTCGATATCATGAACTAAAATTTGGATTAATTCTATGTAATGCCAAAAAGTCATCTTCTTCTTCTTTTATTTTATTTTATTTTATTTTATTTTTTGAGATAGAGTCTCGCTCTGTCACCCAGGCTGGAGTGCAGTGGCACAATTTCGGCTCACTGCAACCTCTGCCTCCTGGATTCAAGCCATTCTCCTGCCTCAGCCTTCTGAGTATCTGGGATTATAGGTGCATACCACCATGCACAACTAATTTTTGTATTTTTTAGTATAGACAGAGTTTTGCTGTGTGGGCCAGGTTGGTCTCGAACTCCTGACCTCAAGTGATCTGCCCCCTTCAACCTCCCAAAGTGCTGGGATTACAGGCGTGAGCCACCAGGCCCGGCCAAAAAGTCTTCTATAACGATATTCATAAATATCCCCAAAGACTGTTTTAGAATGTGATGGTTAATTTAATAGTGTCGACTTGACTGTGCCGCAAGATGCTTAGATTCAACAGTATTTCTGAGTGTGTCTGTGAGGTTGTTTCCAAATACAATTAGCATTTGAATTGGTAGACTCAATAAAGTAGATAGCCCTCCCCAAGGTGGGCTGGCATCATCCAATCCATGGAGGGACCGAGTAGGACAAAAAAGTGGAGGAACAAGGAATGTTACTCCCCCACCCTTTTTTCTTCTCTCTACCTGCATGAGCTGGGATATCGGTCTTCTACCACCCTTGAACTGGGACTTTACACTATGAGTTCCCCGGGTTCTTTGACCTTCTTAATCTGACTGGAATTAGACCACCAGGTTTCCTGGGTCTCCAGTTTGCAGATAGCAGGTAGCACATCATGGAATTTCTCAGCCTCCATAATCGTGTGAACTAATTCCTCCTTGTAAATCTGTCTCCCTCTCTCTCTCTGTCTCTTTCTCTCTCTCTTGCCACACACACACACACACACACACACATACACACACACACAATTGGAGATTTTATATATATGTGTATGTATGTGTGTGTGTGTGTGTGTATGTGTATATCCTGTTGAATCTGTTTCTTTGGAGAACCCTAACTAATACAGAGAGTATTATGTGACGTCAGGAAATGCAGATTGTGGACAGTCTTTTGCTGGTTCCAGCTTTCCTTCCTGGGCATGCATACACAGAGGTAATGCCTACACTCTCCATTGGGTTACTCTAAAAATTTCCACTATCCAAAATTGCTAGAAAATGTTATTTTCAAATCTAAATGATGGCTATAGAAAATGAAAGTCGCTGACAACTGTAAGTATACAGCAGAAGGAGAAATTCTCAATGTCATGTATTAGTTGAAAGGTAGCAGGGAAAGTACTAAGAGAGAGCGGGTCAGTTTGGGAATGAGAAATTTCTGGAAAGCCCTAGGCTAATTCACATCTTGGGACAGAAGAGGCTGTAAATCAATATAGCAGAGAATTTTAGGTTGGACCTATTTGGGACAAAGTGTGCCGTCGTTGTCTTAGTCTGCTCAGGCTGCTATAGCAAAATACCACAGGCAGGGTGGCTTGAACAACAGATACTTATTTTCGTACAGTTCTGACTGGAAGCCTGTGATCAAGGTGATAGCCTATTCAGTTGTTAGAGAGGGCTCTCTTCCTAGCTTGTAGACAGCCACCTTCTCTCTGTGTGCTCACACGGCCTTTCCTCAATATGTGTGTCTGGAAAGTGAGAGAAAGAGCCAGCTCTCTGATGTCTCTTTTTATAAGGACACTAATCCTATCAGATCAGGGCCCCATCGTTATGATCTCATTTCACCTTAATTACTTCCGCAGAGGGAGGATTCAACCTTGACTGTAGATCACCAGTAAACAAGAGTAAATGAAAAGACCTTCAGATTTCAGCTTTGTGCTTGAACTTCTTTTATTTTGTCTTTCACAGCAGCATCTCAAAATTTGCCAGCATGCTCAGGTTGTAATCCTTCTGATTAAGGAAATAAGTCCTGCTTTACCTTAATAGGCAATTAGCTTTGACAATCAAATAATTGTTCTTCCTGATGTGCACACTAATACAAGCAGAATGTTGAGAATTCTCAGGAACATTCATTCTTTGAGTTTGCCATGCTTTATCATTGTGGATCCAAAGCTGAGAGAGACACAAACTTAGCCCCGCAGGAGATCAGAATCTAGTACAAAAAAGAATGTGAACAGATATACTGCAAAAAGGTAGTGATCTTGTCAGTTTTCCTGAAGTTTGGCACAGCATTGACATAATGTACACCTTGGCCAGTTAATTACCAATGACCCCAGCAGGATGGCAAGCAAGAAAACATGTGGGAAAGACTCAGAATGGGTAGCATGACAGTATTCAAGGATGTTGTCAAAGCTGGGCAAAATGTTAACTATGCAAACCAAGTAGAAGCCAGAACTTTACTCTAAAAGAAACTAGAACAGTGTTCCCAATTGTTGAGTTAATTGTTTTTGTATAAAGAAATCCTACCTGTTCTTTAGGAGCCGACTCCTCCATTAAGTATCTTCTGATTCTGGCAGCTGGAAGTGGTCATTTGCCCTTAGAATACTCCAGAACTCTGTTTCCCTCACCTGTAGTTTGTTATTCGATGCCTTCTTACATACCTAAAAGCTATATGTCAGAACTGTAGGATGTCAGACTAGAAAGCTCTCAGAGAGATCCTGTGGTTTTGCTTCCTCCATTTACAGATGGGGAAACTGAGGCCCATTCAAGGAACATTCAGTGAGAGATTAGGCCTTTCTGAAGTGGTGACAATTAACCACAGACTTAAAGGAGGTAGAGGGAGTTAGCGCAATGCTCAGAGAGGACTTGTACCTGCATAGTCTGAGAAGGCTTCATATCTAGGAGGCTCTGGTAGCTGCAGCAAAGTGTAAGGAGACTGACCAGGGATAAGGGCAGAGAGAGGGTGGTGGTGGGTTCAGATCCTGAAGGGCCTGTTGGCTTGCACAGAGTCATTCACGCGGAGGGAAATGCGAACCATTGCAAGGATTGTTTAAAAATCAGCTTTACTAAGGTGTAATTTACATAGAGTAAAATTCACCAGTTTAAAGTGAATAATTTGACAGATTTTAACGACTGCATTGAATTGAGTGACCATCACCACCACAATCAAGATATAGAACACCCACATCACCTTCAAAAGTTCCCAAGGGCCCCTTTGAGGTCATCCCTGTCTCCACTTCCAGCTCTTGGCAACTACTGATCTGATTTCTGTTCCTATATTTGCCTTTCACAAAATGTCATATAAATGAAATCACAGACGTGTAACCTTTTGTAGCTGGTTTCTGTTTTTTTTTTTTTTTTTTTTTTTTTTTTTTTTTTT